>NW_027139514.1:0-168878 GCF_035084215.1 Heptranchias perlo | reverse complement strand
TCCTCCTCTCTCTCTCTCGTCCTGTATCCTCTATCTCTCTTGTCCTGTATGCTCTCTCTCTCTCTATCTCTCATCCTGTATCCTCCCTCTCTCTCTCGTCCTGTATCCTCTCTCTCTCTCTCGCCCTGTATCCTCTCTCTCTCTCGTCCTGTATCCTCTCTCTCTCTCTCTCGTCCTGTATCCTCTCTCTCTCTCTCGTCCTGTATCCTCTATCTCTCTTGTCCTGTATGCTCTCTCTCTCTCTATCTCTCATCCTGTATCCTCTCTCTCTCTCTCTCGTCCTGTATTCTCTCCCTCTCTCTCTCTCTGTCCTGTATCCTCTCTCTCTCGTCCTGTATTCTCTCTCTCTCTCGTCCTGTATTCTCTCTCTCTCTCTCTCGTCCTGTATTCTCTCTCTCTTTCTCGTCCTGTATTCTCTCTCTCTCGTCCTGTATTCTCTCTCTCTCTCTCTCTCGTCCTGTATCTCCTCTCTCTCTCTCATCCTGTATCCTCTCTCTCTCTCTCGTCCTGTATCTTCTCTCTCTCTCTCTCGTCCTGTATCCTCTCTCTCTCTCTCTCGTCCTGTATCCTCTCTCTCTCTCTCTCGTCCTGTATCCTCTCTCTCTCTCTCGTCCTGTATTCTCTCTCTCTCTCTCGTCCTGTATTCTCTCTCTCTCGTCCTGTATTCTCTCTCTCTCTCTCTCTCTCGTCCTGTATCCTCTCTCTCTCTCTCGTCCTGTATCCTCTCTCCCTCTCTCGTCCTGTATCCTCTCTCTCTCTCGTCCTGTATCCTCTCTCTCTCTCTCTCGTCCTGTATCCTCTCTCTCTCTCTCGCCCTGTATCCTCTATCTCTCTTGTCCTGTATGCTCTCTCTCTCTCTATCTCTCATCCTGTATCCTCTCTCTCTCTCTCTCTCGTCCTGTATCCTCTCTCTCTCATCCTGTATCCTCTCTCTCTCGTCCTGTATCCTCTCTCTCTCTCTCTCGTCCTGTATCCTCTCTCTCTCTCTCGTCCTGTATCCTCCATCTCTCTTGTCCTGTATGCTCTCTCTCTCTCTATCTCTCATCCTGTATCCTCTCTCTCTCTCTCTCTCGTCCTGTATTCTCTCCCTCTCTCTCTCTTGTCCTGTATCCTCTCTCTCTCGTCTGTATTCTCTCTCTCTCTCGTCCTGTATTCTCTCTCTCTATCTCGTCCTGTATTCTCTCTCTCTCGTCCTGTATTCTCTCTCTCTCTCTCTCTCGTCCTGTATTCTCTCTCTCTCGTCCTGTATTCTCTCTCTCTCTCTCATCCTGTATCCTCTCTCTCTCTCTCGTCCTGTATTCTCTCTCTCTCTCTCTCTCGTCCTGTATCCTCTCTCTCTCTCTCTCGTCCTGTATCCTCTCTCTCTCTCTCTCGTTCTGTATCCTCTCTCTCTCTCTCGTCCTGTATTCTCTCTCTCTCTCGTCCTGTATTCTCTCTCTCTCGTCCTGTATTCTCTCTCTCTCTCTCTCTCTCGTCCTGTATTCTCTCCCTCTCTTGTCCTGTATCCTCTCTCTCTCTATCGTCCTGTATTCTCTCTCTCTCTTGTCCTGTATCTCTCTCTCTCTCGTCCTGTATTCTCTCTCTCTCTCGTACTGTATTTCTCTCTCTCTCTCTCTCGTCCTGTATTCTCTCTCTCTCTTGTCCTGTATCCTCTCTCTCTCTCGTCCTGTATCCTCTCTCTCTCTCTCTCATCCTGTATCCTCTCTCCCTCTCTCTCGTCCTGTATCCACTCTCTCTCTCTCATCCTGTATCCTCTCTCTCTCTCTCTCTCTCTCATCCTGTATCCTCTCTCTCTCTCTCTCGTCCTGTATCCTCTCTCTCTCTCTCTCATCCTGTATCCTCTCTCTCTCTCTCGTCTGTATTCTCTCTCTCTCGTCCTGTATCCCTCTCTCTCTCTCTCTCTCATCCTGTATCCTCTCTCTCTCTTGTCCTGTATCCTCTCTCTCCCTCTCGTCCTGTATCCTCTCTCTCTCTCGTCCTGTATCCTCTCTCTCTCTCTCTCTCGTCCTGTATCCTCTCTCTCTCTCTCTCTCTCATCCTGTATCCTCTCTCTCTCTCGTCCTGTATCCTCTCTCTCTCGTCCTGTATCCTCTCTCTCTCTCGTCCTGTATTCCTCTCTCTCTCGTCCTGTATCCTCTCTCTCTCTCTCTCTCGTCCTGTATTCTCTCTCTCTCATCCTGTATTCTCTCTCTCTCTCTCTCTCGTCCTGTATTCTCTCTCTCTCGTCCTGTAATTCTCTCTCTCTCTTGTCCTGTATTCTCTCTCTCTCGTCCTGTATCTCTCTCTCTCGTCCTGTATTCTCTCTCTCGCTCATTCTCGTCCTGTATTCTCTCTCTCTCGTCCTGTATCCTCTCTCTCTCTCTCGTCCTGTATTCTCTCTCTCTCTCATCCTGTATCCTCTCTCTCTCTCTCGTCCTGTATCCTCTCTCTCTCTCTCTCGTCCTGTATCCTCTCTCTCTCTCTCTCGTCCTGTATCCTCTCTCTCTCTCTCTCGTCCTGTATCCTCTCTCTCTCTCTCGTCCTGTATCCTCTCTCTCTCTCTCGTCCTGTATCCTCTCTCTCTCTCGTCCTGTATCCTCTCTCTCTCTCTCTCGTCCTGTATCCTCTCTCTCTCTCTCGTCCTGTATCCTCTATCTCTCTTGTCCTGTATGCTCTCTCTCTCTCTATCTCTCATCCTGTATCCTCCTCTCTCTCTCTCTCGTCCTGTATCCTCTCTCTCTCTCTCGTCCTGTATGCTCTCTCTCTCTCTATCTCTCATCCTGTATCCTCCCTCTCTCTCTCTCGTCCTGTATCCTCTCTCTCTCTCTCGTCCTGTATCTCTCTCTCTCTCGTCCTGTATCCTCTCTCTCTCTCTCTCTCGTCCCTGTATCCTCTCTCTCTCTCTCGTCCTGTATCCTCTATCTCTCTTGTCCTGTATGCTCTCTCTCTCTCTATCTCTCATCCTGTATCCTCTCTCTCTCTCTCGTCCTGTATTCTCTCCCTCTCTCTCTCTTGTCCTGTATCCTCTCTCTCTCGTCCTGTATTCTCTCTCTCTCGTCCTGTATCCTCTCTCTCTCTCTCGTCCTGTATCCTCTCTCTCTCTCTCGTCCTGTATTCTCTCTCTCGTCCTGTATTCTCTCTCTCTCGTCCTGTATTCTCTCTCTCTCTCTCGTCCTGTATTCTCTCTCTCTCTCGTCCTGTATTCTCTCTCTCTCTCATCCTGTATTCTCTCTCTCTCTCTCTCTCTCGTCCTGTATTCTCTCTCTCTCGTCCTGTATTCTCTCTCTCTCTCTCTCGTCCTGTATTCTCTCTCTCTCTCTCGTCTGTATTCTCTCTCTCTCTCTCTCGTCCTGTATTCTCTCTCTCTCTCTCTCTCTCGTCCTGTATTCTCTCTCTCTCTCTCTCGTCCTGTATCCTCCCTCTCTCTCTCTCTCGTCCTGTATTCTCTCTCTCTCTCTCTCGTCCTGTATTCTCTCTCTCTCGTCCTGTATTCTCTCTCTCTCTCGTCCTGTATCCTCTCTCTCTCTCTCATTCTCGTCCTGTATCCTCTCTCTCTCGTCCTGTATCCTCTCTCTCTCTCGTCCTGTATCCTCTCTCTCTCTCGTCCTGTATCTTCTCTCTCTCTCTCTCTCTCCTGTATCCTCTCTCTCTCTCTCGTCCTGTATCCTCTCTCTCTCTCTCTCTCGTCCTGTATCCTCTCTCTCTCTCTCGTCCTGTATTCTCTCTCTCTCGTCCTGTATTCTCTCTCTCTCGTCCTGTATTCTCTCTCTCTCTCTCTCGTCCTGTATCCTCTCTCTCTCTCGTCCTGTATCCTCTCTCTCCTCTCGTCCTGTATCCTCTCTCTCTCTCTCGTCCTGTATCTCTCTCTCTCTCTCTCTCAGTCCTGTATCCTCTCTCTCTCTCTCTCTCATCCTGTATCTCTCTCTCTCTCGTCCTGTATCCTCTCTCTCTCGTCCTGTATCCTCTCTCCTCTCTCGTCCTGTATTCTCTCTCTCTCGTCCTGTATCCTCTCTCTCTCTCTCTCTCGTCCTGTATTCTCTCTCTCATCCTGTATTCTCTCTCTCTCTCTCTCTCGTCCTGTATTCTCTCTCTCTCGTCCTGTATTCTCTCTCTCTCTCTCTTGTCCTGTATTCTCTCTCTCTCGTCCTGTATTCTCTCTCTCTCTTCCTGTATTCTCTCTCTCGCTCATTCTCGTCCTGTATTCTCTCTCTCTCGTCCTGTATCCTCTCTCTCTCTCTCGTCCTGTATCTCTCTCTCTCTCTCATCCTGTATCCTCTCTCTCTCTCTCGTCCTGTATCCTCTCTCTCTCTCTCGTCCTGTATCCTCTCTCTCTCTCTCTCGTCCTGTATCCTCTCTCTCTCTCTCGTCCTGTATCCTCTCTCTCTCCTCTCGTCCCTGTATCCTCTCTCTCTCTCGTCCTGTATCCTCTCTCTCTCTCTCTCGTCCTGTATCCTCTCTCTCTCTCTCGTCCTGTATCCTCTATCTCTCTTGTCCTGTATGCTCTCTCTCTCTCGATCTCTCATCCTGTATCCTCCCTCTCTCTCTCTCGTCCTGTATCCTCTCTCTCTCTCTCGCCCTGTATCCTCTCTCTCTCTCGTCCTGTATCCTCTCTCTCTCTCTCTCATCCTGTATCCTCTCTCTCTCTCTCGTCCTGTATCCTCTATCTCTCTTGTCCTGTATGCTCTCTCTCTCTCTATCTCTCATCCTGTATCCTCTCTCTCTCTCTCTCGTCCTGTATTCTCTCCCTCTCTCTCTCTTGTCCTGTATCCTCTCTCTCTCGTCCTGTATTCTCTCTCTCTCTCGTCCTGTATTCTCTCTCTCTCTCTCTCGTCCTGTATTCTCTCTCTCTTTCTCGTCCTGTATTCTCTCTCTCTCGTCCTGTATTCTCTCTCTCTCTCTCTCTCGTCCTGTATTCTCTCTCTCTCTCTCTCATCCTGTATCCTCTCTCTCTCTCTCTCGTCCTGTATCCTCTCTCTCTCTCTCTCGTCCTGTATCCTCTCTCTCTCTCTCTCGTCCTGTATCCTCTCTCTCTCTCTCTCGTCCTGTATCCTCTCTCTCTCTCTCGTCCTGTATTCTCTCTCTCTCTCTCGTCCTGTATTCTCTCTCTCTCGTCCTGTATTCTCTCTCTCTCTCTCTCTCTCGTCCTGTATCCTCTCTCTCTCTCTCGTCCTGTATCCTCTCTCCCTCTCTCGTCCTGTATCCTCTCTCTCTCTCGTCCTGTATCCTCTCTCTCTCTCTCGTCCTGTATCCTCTCTCTCTCTCTCGCCCTGTATCCTCTATCTCTCTTGTCCTGTATGCTCTCTCTCTCTCTATCTCTCATCCTGTATCCTCTCTCTCTCTCTCTCTCGTCCTGTATCCTCTCTCTCTCATCCTGTATCCTCTCTCTCTCGTCCTGTATCCTCTCTCTCTCTCTCTCGTCCTGTATCCTCTCTCTCTCTCTCGTCCTGTATCCTCCATCTCTCTTGTCCTGTATGCTCTCTCTCTCTCTATCTCTCATCCTGTATCCTCTCTCTCTCTCTCTCTCGTCCTGTATTCTCTCCCTCTCTCTCTCTTGTCCTGTATCCTCTCTCTCTCGTCCTGTATTCTCTCTCTCTCTCGTCCTGTATCTCTCTCTCTCTATCTCGTCCTGTATTCTCTCTCTCTCGTCCTGTATTCTCTCTCTCTCTCTCTCTCGTCCTGTATTCTCTCTCTCTCGTCCTGTATTCTCTCTCTCTCTCTCATCCTGTATCCTCTCTCTCTCTCTCGTCCTGTATTCTCTCTCTCTCTCCTCTCTCGTCCTGTATCCTCTCTCTCTCTCTCTCGTCCTGTATCCTCTCTCTCTCTCTCTCGTTCTGTATCCTCTCTCTCTCTCTCGTCCTGTATTCTCTCTCTCTCTCGTCCTGTATCTCTCTCTCTCTCGTCCTGTATTCTCTCTCTCTCTCTCTCTCTCGTCCTGTATCTCTCTCTCCCCTCTCTTGTCCTGTATCCTCTCTCTCTCTATCGTCCTGTATTCTCTCTCTCTCTTGTCCTGTATCCTCTCTCTCTCTCGTCCTGTATTCTCTCTCTCTCTCGTACTGTATTCTCTCTCTCTCTCTCTCTCGTCCTGTATTCTCTCTCTCTCTTGTCTGTATCCTCTCTCTCTCTCGTCCTGTATCCTCTCTCTCTCTCTCTCATCCTGTATCCTCTCTCTCTCTCTCTCGTCCTGTATCCACTCTCTCTCTCTCATCCTGTATCCTCTCTCTCTCTCTCTCTCATCCTGTATCCTCTCTCTCTCTCTCGTCCTGTATCCTCTCTCTCTCTCTCTCATCCTGTATCCTCTCTCTCTCTCTCTCTCGTCCTGTATCTCTCTCTCTCTCGTCCTGTATCCTCTCTCTCTCTCTCTCTTCATCCTGTATCCTCTCTCTCTCTTGTCCTGTATCCTCTCTCTCCCTCTCGTCCTGTATCCTCTCTCTCTCTCTCGTCCTGTTCGTCCTGTATCCTCTCTCTCTCTCTCGTCCTGTATCCTCTCTCTCTCTCTCGTCCTGTATCCTCTCTCTCTCTCTCTCTCATCCTGTATCCTCTCTCTCTCTCGTCCTGTATCCTCTCTCTCTCGTCCTGTATCCTCTCTCTCTCTCGTCCTGTATTCTCTCTCTCTCTCGTCCTGTATTCTCTCTCTCTCGTCCTGTATTCTCTCTCTCTCTCATCCTGTATTCTCTCTCTCTCGTCCTGTATCTCTCTCTTGTCCTGTATTCTCTCTCTCTCGTCCTGTATTCTCTCTCTCTCGTCCTGTATTCTCTCTCTCGCTCATTCTCGTCCTGTATTCTCTCTCTCTCGTCCTGTATCCTCTCTCTCTCTCTCGTCCTGTATTCTCTCTCTCTCTCATCCTGTATCCTCTCTCTCTCTCTCGTCCTGTATCCTCTCTCTCTCTCTCTCGTCCTGTATCCTCTCTCTCTCTCTCTCGTCCTGTATCCTCTCTCTCTCTCTCTCGTCCTGTATCCTCTCTCTCTCTCTCGTCCTGTATCCTCTCTCTCTCTCTCGTCCTGTATCCTCTCTCTCTCTCGTCCTGTATCCTCTCTCTCTCTCTCTCGTCCTGTATCCTCTCTCTCTCTCTCGTCCTGTATCCTCTATCTCTCTTGTCCTGTATGCTCTCTCTCTCTCTATCTCTCATCCTGTATCCTCCCTCTCTCTCTCTCGTCCTGTATCCTCTCTCTCTCTCTCGTCCTGTATGCTCTCTCTCTCTCTATCTCTCATCCTGTATCCTCCCTCTCTCTCTCTCGTCCTGTATCCTCTCTCTCTCTCTCGTCCTGTATCCTCTCTCTCTCTCGTCCTGTATCCTCTCTCTCTCTCTCTCTCGTCCTGTATCCTCTCTCTCTCTCTCGTCCTGTATCCTCTATCTCTCTTGTCCTGTATGCTCTCTCTCTCTCTATCTCTCATCCTGTATCCTCTCTCTCTCTCTCGTCCTGTATTCTCTCCCTCTCTCTCTCTTGTCCTGTATCCTCTCTCTCTCGTCCTGTATTCTCTCTCTCTCTCGTCCTGTATTCTCTCTCTCTCTCTCTCTCGTCCTGTATTCTCTCTCTCTCGTCCTGTATTCTCTCTCTCTCTCTCTCTCGTCCTGTATTCTCTCTCTCTCGTCCTGTATTCTCTCTCTCTCTCTCTCATCCTGTATCCTCTCTCTCTCTCTCGTCCTGTATCCTCTCTCTCTCTCTCTCGTCCTGTATCCTCTCTCTCTCTCACTCGTCCTGTATCCTCTCTCTCTCTCTCTCGTCCTGTATCCTCTCTCTCTCTCTCGTCCTGTATTCTCTCTCTCTCTCTCGTCCTGTATTCTCTCTCTCTCGTCCTGTATTCTCTCTCTCTCTCTCTCTCTCGTCCTGTATCCTCTCTCTCTCTCGTCCTGTATCCTCTCACTCTCTCTCGTCCTGTATCCTCTATCTCTCTTGTCCTGTATGCTCTCTCTCTCTCTATCTCTCGTCCTGTATCCTCTCTCTCTCTCTCTCTCGTCCTGTATTCTCTCCCTCTCTTGTCCTGTATCCTCTCTCTCTCTCTCGTCCTGTATTCTCTCTCTCTCTTGTCCTGTATCCTCTCTCTCTCTCTCGTCCTGTATTCTCTCTCTCTCTTGTCCTGTATCCTCTCTCTCTCTCGTCCTGTATTCTCTCTCTCTCTCGTACTGTATTCTCTCTCTCTCTCTCTCGTCCTGTATTCTCTCTCTCTCTTGTCCTGTATCCTCTCTCTCTCTCTCGTCCTGTATTCTCTCTCTCTCTTGTCCTGTATCCTCTCTCTCTCTCGTCCTGTATTCTATCTCTCTCGTACTGTATTCTCTCTCTCTCTCTCTCTCGTCCTGTATTCTTTCTCTCTCTTGTCCTGTATCCTCTCTCTCTCGTCCTGTAACCTCTCTCTCTCTCTCTCATCCTGTATCCTCTCTCTCTCTCTCTCGTCCTGTATCCTCTCTCTCTCTCTCGTCCTGTATCCTCTCTCTCTCTCTCTCTCTCATCCTGTATCCTCTCTCTCTCTCTCTCGTCCTGTATCCTCTCTCTCTCTCTCTCATCCTGTATCCTCTCTCTCTCTCTCTCTCTCGTCCTGTATTCTCTCTCTCTCGTCCTGTATCCTCTCTCTCTCTCTCTCATCCTGTATCCTCTCTCTCTCTTGTCCTGTATTCTCTCTCTCTCGTCCTGTATTCTCTCTCTCTCTCTCTCTCGTCCTGTATTCTCTCTCTCTCTCTCTCATCCTGTATCCTCTCTCTCTCTCTCGTCCTGTATCCTCTCTCTCTCTCTCTCGTCCTGTATCCTCTCTCTCTCTCTCTCGTCCTGTATCCTCTCTCTCTCTCTCTCGTCCTGTATCCTCTCTCTCTCTCTCGTCCTGTATTCTCTCTCTCTCTCTCGTCCTGTATTCTCTCTCTCTCGTCCTGTATTCTCTCTCTCTCTCTCTCTCTCGTCCTGTATTCTCTCTCTCTCGTCCTGTATTCTCTCTCTCTCTCTCTCTCGTCCTGTATTTTCTCTCTCTCTCTCTCATCCTGTATCCTCTCTCTCTCTCTCGTCCTGTATCCTCTCTCTCTCTCTCTCGTCCTGTATCCTCTCTCTCTCTCTCTCGTCCTGTATCCTCTCTCTCTCTCTCTCGTCCTGTATCCTCTCTCTCTCTCTCGTCCTGTATTCTCTCTCTCTCTCTCGTCCTGTATTCTCTCTCTCTCGTCCTGTATTCTCTCTCTCTCTCTCTCTCTCGTCCTGTATCCTCTCTCTCTCTCTCGTCCTGTATCCTCTCTCCCTCTCTCGTCCTGTATCCTCTCTCTCTCTCGTCCTGTATCCTCTCTCTCTCTCTCTCGTCCTGTATCCTCTCTCTCTCTCTCGCCCTGTATCCTCTATCTCTCTTGTCCTGTATGCTCTCTCTCTCTCTATCTCTCATCCTGTATCCTCTCTCTCTCTCTCTCTCTCGTCCTGTATCCTCTCTCTCTCATCCTGTATCCTCTCTCTCTCGTCCTGTATCCTCTCTCTCTCTCTCTCGTCCTGTATCCTCTCTCTCTCTCTCGTCCTGTATCCTCCATCTCTCTTGTCCTGTATGCTCTCTCTCTCTCTATCTCTCATCCTGTATCCTCTCTCTCTCTCTCTCTCTCGTCCTGTATTCTCTCCCTCTCTCTCTCTTGTCCTGTATCCTCTCTCTCTCGTCCTGTATTCTCTCTCTCTCTCGTCCTGTATTCTCTCTCTCTATCTCGTCCTGTATTCTCTCTCTCTCGTCCTGTATTCTCTCTCTCTCTCTCTCTCGTCCTGTATTCTCTCTCTCTCGTCCTGTATTCTCTCTCTCTCTCTCATCCTGTATCCTCTCTCTCTCTCTCGTCCTGTATTCTCTCTCTCTCTCTCTCTCGTCCTGTATCCTCTCTCTCTCTCTCTCGTCCTGTATCCTCTCTCTCTCTCTCTCGTTCTGTATCCTCTCTCTCTCTCTCGTCCTGTATTCTCTCTCTCTCTCGTCCTGTATTCTCTCTCTCTCGTCCTGTATTCTCTCTCTCTCTCTCTCTCTCGTCCTGTATTCTCTCCCTCTCTTGTCCTGTATCCTCTCTCTCTCTATCGTCCTGTATTCTCTCTCTCTCTTGTCCTGTATCCTCTCTCTCTCTCGTCCTGTATTCTCTCTCTCTCTCGTACTGTATTCTCTCTCTCTCTCTCTCGTCCTGTATTCTCTCTCTCTCTTGTCCTGTATCCTCTCTCTCTCTCGTCCTGTATCCTCTCTCTCTCTCTCATCCTGTATCCTCTCTCTCTCTCTCTCTCATCCTGTATCCTCTCTCTCTCTCTCTCGTCCTGTATCCTCTCTCTCTCTCTCTCATCCTGTATCCTCTCTCTCTCTCTCTCTCGTCCTGTATTCTCTCTCTCTCGTCCTGTATCCTCTCTCTCTCTCTCTCTCATCCTGTACCCTCTCTCTCTCTTGTCCTGTATCCTCTCTCTCCCTCTCGTCCTGTATCCTCTCTCTCTCTCTCGTCCTGTATCCTCTCTCTCTCTCTCTCTCGTCCTGTATCCTCTCTCTCTCTCTCTCTCATCCTGTATCCTCTCTCTCTCTCGTCCTGTATCCTCTCTCTCTCGTCCTGTATCCTCTCTCTCTCTCGTCCTGTATTCTCTCTCTCTCGTCCTGTATCCTCTCTCTCTCTCTCTCTCGTCCTGTATTCTCTCTCTCATCCTGTATTCTCTCTCTCTCTCTCTCTCGTCCTGTATCCTCTCTCTCTCGTCCTGTATCCTCTCTCTCTCTCGTCCTGTATTCTCTCTCTCTCGTCCTGTATCCTCTCTCTCTCTCTCTCTCGTCCTGTATTCTCTCTCTCTCATCCTGTATTCTCTCTCTCTTTCTCTCTCGTCCTGTATTCTCTCTCTCTCGTCCTGTATTCTCTCTCTCTCTTGTCTTGTATTCTCTCTCTCTCGTCCTGTATTCTCTCTCTCTCGTCCTGTATTCTCTCTCTCGCTCATTCTCGTCCTGTATTCTCTCTCTCTCGTCCTGTATCCTCTCTCTCTCTCTCGTCCTGTATTCTCTCTCTCTCTCATCCTGTATCCTCTCTCTCTCTCTCGTCCTGTATCCTCTCTCTCTCTCTCTCGTCCTGTATCCTCTCTCTCTCTCTCTCGTCCTGTATCCTCTCTCTCTCTCTCTCGTCCTGTATCCTCTCTCTCTCTCTCGTCCTGTATCCTCTCTCTCTCTCTCGTCCTGTATCCTCTCTCTCTCTCGTCCTGTATCCTCTCTCTCTCTCTCTCGTCCTGTATCCTCTCTCTCTCTCTCGTCCTGTATCCTCTATCTCTCTTGTCCTGTATGCTCTCTCTCTCTCTATCTCTCATCCTGTATCCTCCCTCTCTCTCTCTCGTCCTGTATCCTCTCTCTCTCTCTCGTCCTGTATGCTCTCTCTCTCTCTATCTCTCATCCTGTATCCTCCCTCTCTCTCTCTCGTCCTGTATCCTCTCTCTCTCTCTCGTCCTGTATCCTCTCTCTCTCTCGTCCTGTATCCTCTCTCTCTCTCTCTCTCGTCCTGTATCCTCTCTCTCTCTCTCGTCCTGTATCCTCTATCTCTCTTGTCCTGTATGCTCTCTCTCTCTCTATCTCTCATCCTGTATCCTCTCTCTCTCTCTCGTCCTGTATTCTCTCCCTCTCTCTCTCTTGTCCTGTATCCTCTCTCTCTCGTCCTGTATTCTCTCTCTCTCTCGTCCTGTATTCTCTCTCTCTCTCTCTCTCGTCCTGTATTCTCTCTCTCTCTCTCTCTCGTCCTGTATTCTCTCTCTCTCGTCCTGTATTCTCTCTCTCTCTCTCTCATCCTGTATCCTCTCTCTCTCTCTCGTCCTGTATCCTCTCTCTCTCTCTCTCGTCCTGTATCCTCTCTCTCTCTCACTCGTCCTGTATCCTCTCTCTCTCTCTCGTCCTGTATCCTCTCTCTCTCTCTCGTCCTGTATTCTCTCTCTCTCTCTCGTCCTGTATTCTCTCTCTCTCGTCCTGTATTCTCTCTCTCTCTCTCTCTCTCGTCCTGTATCCTCTCTCTCTCTCGTCCTGTATCCTCTCACTCTCTCTCGTCCTGTATCCTCTATCTCTCTTGTCCTGTATGCTCTCTCTCTCTCTATCTCTCGTCCTGTATCCTCTCTCTCTCTCTCTCTCGTCCTGTATTCTCTCCCTCTCTTGTCCTGTATCCTCTCTCTCTCTCTCGTCCTGTATTCTCTCTCTCTCTTGTCCTGTATCCTCTCTCTCTCTCTCGTCCTGTATTCTCTCTCTCTCTTGTCCTGTATCCTCTCTCTCTCTCGTCCTGTATTCTCTCTCTCTCTCGTACTGTATTCTCTCTCTCTCTCTCTCGTCCTGTATTCTCTCTCTCTCTTGTCCTGTATCCTCTCTCTCTCTCTCGTCCTGTATTCTCTCTCTCTCTTGTCCTGTATCCTCTCTCTCTCTCGTCCTGTATTCTATCTCTCTCGTACTGTATTCTCTCTCTCTCTCTCTCTCGTCCTGTATTCTTTCTCTCTCTTGTCCTGTATCCTCTCTCTCTCGTCCTGTAACCTCTCTCTCTCTCTCTCATCCTGTATCCTCTCTCTCTCTCTCTCTCGTCCTGTATCCTCTCTCTCTCTCGTCCTGTATCCTCTCTCTCTCTCTCTCTCTCATCCTGTATCCTCTCTCTCTCTCTCTCGTCCTGTATCCTCTCTCTCTCTCTCTCATCCTGTATCCTCTCTCTCTCTCTCTCTCTCGTCCTGTATTCTCTCTCTCTCGTCCTGTATCCTCTCTCTCTCTCTCTCATCCTGTATCCTCTCTCTCTCTTGTCCTGTATTCTCTCTCTCTCTCTCTTGTCCTG
Source organism: Heptranchias perlo (assembly GCF_035084215.1). Classification (NCBI taxonomy): domain Eukaryota; kingdom Metazoa; phylum Chordata; class Chondrichthyes; order Hexanchiformes; family Hexanchidae; genus Heptranchias; species Heptranchias perlo. Next base: position 156,166 of record NW_027139514.1, on the reverse strand, counting down.
TATCCTCTCTCTCTCTCTCGTCCTGTATTCTCTCTCTCTCTCTTGTCCTGTATCCTCTCTCTCTCTCTCTCTCGTCCTGTATCCTCTCTCTCTCTCTCTCGTCCTGTATTCTCTCTCTCTCTCGTCCTGTATTCTCTCTCTCTCTCTCTCGTCCTGTATCCTCTCTCTCTCTCTCGTCCTGTATCCTCTCTCTCTCTCTCTCTCGTCCTGTATTCTCTCTCTCTCTCGTCCTGTATTCTCTCTCTCTCTCGTCCTGTATTCTCTCTCTCTCTCTCGTCCTGGATCCTCTCTCTCTCTCTCTCTCGTCCTGTATTCTCTCTCTCTCTCTCGTCCTGTATCCTCTCTCTCTCTCTCTCGTCCTGTATCCTCTCTCTCTCTCTCCCTCATCCTGTATCCTCTCTTTCTCTCTCTCGTCCTGTATCCTCTCTCTCTCTCTCTCTCGTCCTGTATCCTCTCTCTCTCTCTCTCTCGTCCTGTATTCTCTCTCTCTCTCTCTCTCTCGTCCTGTATTCTCTCTCTCTCGTCCTGTATTCTCTCTCTCTCGTCCTGTATTCTCCCTCTCTCTCTCACGTCCTGTATTCTCTCTCTCTCTCTCACGTCCTGTATTCTCTCTCTCTCTCTCTCGTCCTGTATTCTCTCTCCCTCTCTCTCGTCCTGTATTCTCTCTCTCTCTCTCTCTCTCTCGTCCTGTATTCTCTCTCTCTCTCTCTCGTCCTGTATCCTCCCTCTCTCTCTCTCTCGTCCTGTATTCTCTCTCTCTCTCTCTCGTCCTGTATTCTCTCTCTCTCGTCCTGTATTCTCTCTCTCTCTCGTCCTGTATCCTCTCTCTCTCTCTCGTCCTGTATCCTCTCTCTCTCTCGTCCTGTATCCTCTCTCTCTCGCGTCCTGTATCCTTTCTCTCTCTCTCTCTCGTCCTGTATCCTCTCCCTCTCTCTCTCTCGTCCTGTATCCTCTCTCTCTCTCTCGGCCTGTATCCTCTCTCTCTCTCTCTCTCGTCCTGTATTCTCTCTCTCTCTCGTCCTGTATTCTCTCGCTCTCTCGTCCTGTATTCTCTCTCTCTCTCGTCCTGTATTCTCTCTCTCTCTCGTCCTGTATCCTCTCTCTCTCTCTCGTCCTGTATTCTCTCTCTCTCTCTCGTCCTGTATCCCCTCTCTCTCTCTCTCTCTCGTCCTGTATCCTCTCTCTCTCTCTCTCTCTCGTCCTGTATCCTCTCTTTCTCTCTCTCGTCCTGTATCCTCTCTTTCTCTCTCTCGTCCTGTATCCTCTCTCTCTCTCTCTCATCCTGTATCCTCTCTCTCTCACTCTCGTCCTGTATCCTCTCTCTCTCTCTCTCGTCCTGTATCCTCTCTCTCTCTCTCGTCCTGTATCCTCTCTCTCTCTCTCGTCCTGTATCCTCTCTCTCTCTCGTCCTGTATCCTCTCTCTCTCTCTCTCGTCCTGTATCCTCTCTCTCTCTCTCGCCCTGTATCCTCTATCTCTCTTGTCCTGTATGCTCTCTCTCTCTCTATCTCTCATCCTGTATCCTCTCTCTCTCTCTCTCGTCCTGTATCCTCTCTCTCTCGTCCTGTATCCTCTCTCTCTCGTCCTGTATCCTCTCTCTCTCTCTCGCCCTGTATCCTCTATCTCTCTTGTCCTGTATGCTCTCTCTCTCTCTATCTCTCATCCTGTATCCTCTCTCTCTCTCTCTCGTCCTGTATCCTCTCTCTCTCGTCCTGTATCCTCTCTCTCTCGTCCTGTCTCCTCTCTCTCTCGTCCTGTATCCTCTCTCTCTCTCTCTCGTCCTGTATCCTCTCTCTCTCTCTCTTGTCCTGTATCCTCTCTCTCTCTCTCGTCCTGTATTCTCTCTCTCTCTCTTGTCCTGTATCCTCTCTCTCTCTCTCTCTCGTCCTGTATCCTCTCTCTCTCTCTCTCGTCCTGTATTCTCTCTCTCTCTCGTCCTGTATTCTCTCTCTCTCTCTCTCTCGTCCTGTATCCTCTCTCTCTCTCTCGTCCTGTATCCTCTCTCTCTCTCTCTCGTCCTGTATTCTCTCTCTCTCTCGTCCTGTATTCTCTCTCTCTCTCGTCCTGTATTCTCTCTCTCTCTCGTCCTGTATCCTCTCTCTCTCTCTCTCTCGTCCTGTATTCTCTCTCTCTCTCTCGTCCTGTATCCTCTCTCTCTCTCTCTCTCGTCCTGTATCCTCTCTCTCTCTCTCTCTCATCCTGTATCCTCTCTTTCTCTCTCTCGTCCTGTATCCTCTCTCTCTCTCTCTCTCGTCCTGTATCCTTTCTCTCTCTCTCTCTCGTCCTGTATTCTCTCTCTCTCTCTCTCTCGTCCTGTATTCTCTCTCTCTCGTCCTGTATTCTCTCTCTCTCGTTCTGTATTCTCTCTCTCTCTCTCACGTCCTGTATTCTCTCTCTCTCTCTCACGTCCTGTATTCTCTCTCTCTCTCTCACGTCCTGTATTCTCTCTCTCTCTCTCTCGTCCTGTATTCTCTCTCCCTCTCTCTCGTCCTGTATTCTCTCTCTCTCTCTCTCTCTCGTCCTGTATTCTCTCTCTCTCTCTCTCGTCCTGTATCCTCCCTCTCTCTCTCTCTCGTCCTGTATTCTCTCTCTCTCTCTCTCGTCCTGTATTCTCTCTCTCTCGTCCTGTATTCTCTCTCTCTCTCGTCCTGTATCCTCTCTCTCTCTCGTCCTGTATCCTCTCTCTCTCTCGTCCTGTATCCTCTCTCTCTCTCTCTCTCGTCCTGTATCCTCTCTCTCTCTCTCTCTCGTCCTGTATCCTCTCTCTCTCTCTCGTCCTGTATCCTCTCTCTCTCTCTCTCTCGTCCTGTATTCTCTCTCTCTCTCGTCCTGTATTCTCTCGCTCTCTCGTCCTGTATTCTCTCTCTCTCTCGTCCTGTATTCTCTCTCTCTCTCGTCCTGTATCCTCTCTCTCTCTCTCGTCCTGTATTCTCTCTCTCTCTCTCGTCCTGTATCCCCTCTCTCTCTCTCTCTCTCGTCCTGTATCCTCTCTCTCTCTCTCTCTCGTCCTGTATCCTCTCTTTCTCTCTCTCGTCCTGTATCCTCTCTTTCTCTCTCTCGTCCTGTATCCTCTCTCTCTCTCTCTCATCCTGTATCCTCTCTCTCTCACTCTCGTCCTGTATCCTCTCTCTCTCTCTCTCGTCCTGTATCCTCTCTCTCTCTCTCGTCCTGTATCCTCTCTCTCTCTCTCGTCCTGTATCCTCTCTCTCTCTCGTCCTGTATCCTCTCTCTCTCTCTCTCGTCCTGTATCCTCTCTCTCTCTCTCGCCCTGTATCCTCTATCTCTCTTGTCCTGTATGCTCTCTCTCTCTCTATCTCTCATCCTGTATCCTCTCTCTCTCTCTCTCTCGTCCTGTATCCTCTCTCTCTCGTCCTGTATCCTCTCTCTCTCGTCCTGTATCCTCTCTCTCTCTCGTCCTGTATCCTCTCTCTCTCTCTCGTCCTGTATCCTCTATCTCTCTTGTCCTGTATGCTCTCTCTCTCTCTATCTCTCATCCTGTATCCTCTCTCTCTCTCTCTCTCGTCCTGTATTCTCTCCCTCTCTCTCTCTTGTCCTGTATCCTCTCCCTCTCTCTCTCTTGTCCTGTATCCTTTCTCTCTCGTCCTGTATTCTCTCTCTCTCTCTCGTCCTGTATTCTCTCTCTCTCGTCCTGTATTCTCTCTCTCTCTCTCTCTCGTCCTGTATTCTCTCTCTCTCGTCCTGTATTCTCTCTCTCTCTCTCTCTCTCATCCTGTATCCTCTCTCTCTCTCTCGTCCTGTATCCTCTCTCTCTCTCTCTCTCGTCCTGTATCCTCTCTCTCTCTCTCTCGTCCTGTATCCTCTCTCTCTCTCTCTCGTCCTGTATCCTCTCTCTCTCTCTCGTCCTGTATTCTCTCTCTCTCGTCCTGTATTCTCTCTCTCTCGTCCTGTATTCTCTCTCTCTCTCTCTCTCTCGTCCTGTATTCTCTCCCTCTCTTGTCCTGTATCCTCTCTCTCTCTCTCGTCCTGTATTCTCTCTCTCTCTTGTCCTGTATCCTCTCTCTCTCTCGTCCTGTATTCTCTCTCTCTCTCGTACTGTATTCTCTCTCTCTCTCTCTCGTCCTGTATTCTCTCTCTCTCTTGTCCTGTATCCTCTCTCTCTCTCGTCCTGTATCCTCTCTCTCTCTCTCTCATCCTGTATCCTCTCTCTCTCTCTCTCGTCCTGTATCCTCTCTCTCTCTCTCGTCCTGTATCCTCTCTCTCTCTCTCTCTCATCCTGTATCCTCTCTCTCTCTCTCTCGTCCTGTATCCTCTCTCTCTCTCTCTCATCCTGTATCCTCTCTCTCTCTCTCTCTCGTCCTGTATTCTCTCTCTCTCGTCCTGTATCCTCTCTCTCTCTCTCTCTCTCATCCTGTATCCTCTCTCTCTCTTGTCCTGTATTCTCTCTCTCTCTCTCTCGTCCTGTATTCTCTCTCTCTCTTGTCCTGTATCCTCTCTCTCTCTCGTCCTGTATCCTCTCTCTCTCTCTCTCATCCTGTATCCTCTCTCTCTCTCTCTCGTCCTGTATCCTCTCTCTCTCTCTCGTCCTGTATCCTCTCTCTCTCTCTCTCTCATCCTGTATCCTCTCTCTCTCTCTCTCGTCCTGTATCCTCTCTCTCTCTCTCTCATCCTGTATCCTCTCTCTCTCTCTCTCGTCCTGTATTCTCTCTCTCTCGTCCTGTATCCTCTCTCTCTCTCTCTCTCATCCTGTATCCTCTCTCTCTCTTGTCCTGTATTCTCTCTCTCTCTCTTGTCCTGTATCCTCTCTCTCTCTCTCGTCCTGTATTCTCTCTCTCTCTCTTGTCCTGTATCCTCTCTCTCTCTCTCTCTCGTCCTGTATCCTCTCTCTCTCTCTCGTCCTGTATTCTCTCTCTCTCTCGTCCTGTATTCTCTCTCTCTCTCTCGTCCTGTATCCTCTCTCTCTCTCTCGTCCTGTATCCTCTCTCTCTCTCTCTCTCGTCCTGTATCCTCTCTCTCTCTCTCGTCCTGTATCCTCTCTCTCTCTCTCTCTCGTCCTGTATTCTCTCTCTCTCTCTCGTCCTGTATCCTCTCTCTATCTCTCATCCTGTATCCTCTCTCTCTCTCTCGTCCTGTATTCTCTCCCTCTCTCTCTCTTGTCCTGTATCCTCTCTCTCTCGTCCTGTATTCTCTCTCTCTCTCGTCCTGTATTCTCTCTCTCTCTCTCTCTCGTCCTGTATTCTCTCTCTCTCTCTCTCTCGTCCTGTATTCTCTCTCTCTCGTCCTGTATTCTCTCTCTCTCTCTCTCATCCTGTATCCTCTCTCTCTCTCTCGTCCTGTATCCTCTCTCTCTCTCTCTCTCGTCCTGTATCCTCTCTCTCTCTCACTCGTCCTGTATCCTCTCTCTCTCTCTCTCGTCCTGTATCCTCTCTCTCTCTCTCGTCCTGTATTCTCTCTCTCTCTCTCGTCCTGTATTCTCTCTCTCTCGTCCTGTATTCTCTCTCTCTCTCTCTCTCTCGTCCTGTATCCTCTCTCTCTCTCGTCCTGTATCCTCTCACTCTCTCTCGTCCTGTATCCTCTATCTCTCTTGTCCTGTATGCTCATCTCTCTCTCTATCTCTCGTCCTGTATCCTCCTCTCTCTCTCTCTCGTCCTGTATTCTCTCCCTCTCTTGTCCTGTATCCTCTCTCTCTCTCTCGTCCTGTATTCTCTCTCTCTCTTGTCCTGTATCCTCTCTCTCTCTCTCGTCCTGTATTCTCTCTCTCTCTTGTCCTGTATCCTCTCTCTCTCTCGTCCTGTATTCTCTCTCTCTCTCGTACTGTATTCTCTCTCTCTCTCTCTCGTCCTGTATTCTCTCTCTCTCTTGTCCTGTATCCTCTCTCTCTCTCTCTCGTCCTGTATTCTCTCTCTCTCTTGTCCTGTATCCTCTCTCTCTCTCGTCCTGTATTCTATCTCTCTCGTACTGTATTCTCTCTCTCTCTCTCTCTCGTCCTGTATTCTTTCTCTCTCTTGTCCTGTATCCTCTCTCTCTCGTCCTGTAACCTCTCTCTCTCTCTCTCATCCTGTATCCTCTCTCTCTCTCTCTCGTCCTGTATCCTCTCTCTCTCTCTCGTCCTGTATCCTCTCTCTCTCTCTCTCTCTCATCCTGTATCCTCTCTCTCTCTCTCTCGTCCTGTATCCTCTCTCTCTCTCTCTCATCCTGTATCCTCTCTCTCTCTCTCTCTCTCGTCCTGTATTCTCTCTCTCTCGTCCTGTATCCTCTCTCTCTCTCTCTCATCCTGTATCCTCTCTCTCTCTTGTCCTGTATTCTCTCTCTCTCTCTCTTGTCCTGTATCCTCTCTCTCTCTCTCGTCCTGTATTCTCTCTCTCTCTCTTGTCCTGTATCCTCTCTCTCTCTCTCTCGTCCTGTATCCTCTCTCTCTCTCTCTCGTCCTGTATTCTCTCTCTCTCTCGTCCTGTATTCTCTCTCTCTCTCTCTCGTCCTGTATCCTCTCTCTCTCTCTCGTCCTGTATCCTCTCTCTCTCTCTCTCTCGTCCTGTATTCTCTCTCTCTCTCGTCCTGTATTCTCTCTCTCTCTCGTCCTGTATTCTCTCTCTCTCTCTCGTCCTGGATCCTCTCTCTCTCTCTCTCTCGTCCTGTATTCTCTCTCTCTCTCTCGTCCTGTATCCTCTCTCTCTCTCTCTCGTCCTGTATCCTCTCTCTCTCTCTCCCTCATCCTGTATCCTCTCTTTCTCTCTCTCGTCCCTGTATCCTCTCTCTCTCTCTCTCTCGTCCTGTATCCTCTCTCTCTCTCTCTCTCGTCCTGTATTCTCTCTCTCTCTCTCTCTCTCGTCCTGTATTCTCTCTCTCTCGTCCTGTATTCTCTCTCTCTCGTCCTGTATTCTCCCTCTCTCTCTCACGTCCTGTATTCTCTCTCTCTCTCACGTCCTGTATCTCCTATTCTCTCTCTCTCTCTCTCGTCCTGTATTCTCTCTCCCTCTCTCTCGTCCTGTATTCTCTCTCTCTCTCTCTCTCTCTCGTCCTGTATTCTCTCTCTCTCTCTCTCGTCCTGTATCCTCCTCTCTCTCTCTCTCGTCCTGTATTCTCTCTCTCTCTCTCTCGTCCTGTATTCTCTCTCTCTCGTCCTGTATTCTCTCTCTCTCTCGTCCTGTATCCTCTCTCTCTCTCTCGTCCTGTATCCTCTCTCTCTCTCGTCCTGTATCCTCTCTCTCTCGCGTCCTGTATCCTTTCTCTCTCTCTCTCTCGTCCTGTATCCTCTCCCTCTCTCTCTCTCGTCCTGTATCCTCTCTCTCTCTCTCGGCCTGTATCCTCTCTCTCTCTCTCTCTCGTCCTGTATTCTCTCTCGTCCTGTATTCTCTCGCTCTCTCGTCCTGTATTCTCTCTCTCTCTCGTCCTGTATTCTCTCTCTCTCTCGTCCTGTATCCTCTCTCTCTCTCTCGTCCTGTATTCTCTCTCTCTCTCTCGTCCTGTATCCCCTCTCTCTCTCTCTCTCTCGTCCTGTATCCTCTCTCTCTCTCTCTCTCTCGTCCTGTATCCTCTCTTTCTCTCTCTCGTCCTGTATCCTCTCTTTCTCTCTCTCGTCCTGTATCCTCTCTCTCTCTCTCTCATCCTGTATCCTCTCTCTCTCACTCTCGTCCTGTATCCTCTCTCTCTCTCTCTCGTCCTGTATCCTCTCTCTCTCTCTCGTCCTGTATCCTCTCTCTCTCTCGTCCTGTATCCTCTCTCTCTCTCGTCCTGTATCCTCTCTCTCTCTCTCGTCCTGTATCCTCTCTCTCTCTCTCGCCCTGTATCCTCTATCTCTCTTGTCCTGTATGCTCTCTCTCTCTCTATCTCTCATCCTGTATCCTCTCTCTCTCTCTCTCGTCCTGTATCCTCTCTCTCTCGTCCTGTATCCTCTCTCTCTCGTCCTGTATCCTCTCTCTCTCTCTCGCCCTGTATCCTCTATCTCTCTTGTCCTGTATGCTCTCTCTCTCTCTATCTCTCATCCTGTATCCTCTCTCTCTCTCTCTCGTCCTGTATCCTCTCTCTCTCGTCCTGTATCCTCTCTCTCTCGTCCTGTATCCTCTCTCTCTCGTCCTGTATCCTCTCTCTCTCTCTCTCGTCCTGTATCCTCTCTCTCTCTCTCTTGTCCTGTATCCTCTCTCTCTCTCTCGTCCTGTATTCTCTCTCTCTCTCTTGTCCTGTATCCTCTCCTCTCTCTCTCTCGTCCTGTATCCTCTCTCTCTCTCTCTCGTCCTGTATTCTCTCTCTCTCTCGTCCTGTATTCTCTCTCTCTCTCTCTCTCGTCCTGTATCCTCTCTCTCTCTCTCTCGTCCTGTATTCTCTCTCTCTCTCGTCCTGTATTCTCTCTCTCTCTCGTCCTGTATTCTCTCTCTCTCTCGTCCTGTATCCTCTCTCTCTCTCTCTCATCCTGTATCCTCTCTCTCTCTCTCTCTCGTCCTGTATTCTCTCTCTCTCGTCCTGTATCCTCTCTCTCTCTCTCTCTCATCCTGTATCCTCTCTCTCTCTTGTCCTGTATTCTCTCTCTCTCTCTTGTCCTGTATCCTCTCTCTCTCTCTCGTCCTGTATTCTCTCTCTCTCTCTTGTCCTGTATCCTCTCTCTCTCTCTCTCTCGTCCTGTATCCTCTCTCTCTCTCTCGTCCTGTATTCTCTCTCTCTCTCGTCCTGTATTCTCTCTCTCTCTCTCGTCCTGTATCCTCTCTCTCTCTCTCGTCCTGTATCCTCTCTCTCTCTCTCTCTCGTCCTGTATCCTCTCTCTCTCTCTCGTCCTGTATCCTCTCTCTCTCTCTCTCTCGTCCTGTATTCTCTCTCTCTCTCTCGTCCTGTATCCTCTCTCTATCTCTCATCCTGTATCCTCTCTCTCTCTCTCGTCCTGTATTCTCTCCCTCTCTCTCTCTTGTCCTGTATCCTCTCTCTCTCGTCCTGTATTCTCTCTCTCTCTCGTCCTGTATTCTCTCTCTCTCTCTCTCTCGTCCTGTATTCTCTCTCTCTCTCTCTCTCGTCCTGTATTCCTCTCTCTCTCGTCCTGTATTCTCTCTCTCTCTCTCTCATCCTGTATCCTCTCTCTCTCTCTCGTCCTGTATCCTCTCTCTCTCTCTCTCGTCCTGTATCCTCTCTCTCTCTCACTCGTCCTGTATCCTCTCTCTCTCTCTCTCGTCCTGTATCCTCTCTCTCTCTCTCGTCCTGTATTCTCTCTCTCTCTCTCGTCCTGTATTCTCTCTCTCTCGTCCTGTATTCTCTCTCTCTCTCTCTCTCTCGTCCTGTATCCTCTCTCTCTCTCGTCCTGTATCCTCTCACTCTCTCTCGTCCTGTATCTCTATCTCTCTTGTCCTGTATGCTCTCTCTCTCTCTATCTCTCGTCCTGTATCCTCTCTCTCTCTCTCTCGTCCTGTATTCTCTCCCTCTCTTGTCCTGTATCCTCTCTCTCTCTCTCTCGTCCTGTATTCTCTCTCTCTCTTGTCCTGTATCCTCTCTCTCTCTCTCGTCCTGTATTCTCTCTCTCTCTTGTCCTGTATCCTCTCTCTCTCTCGTCCTGTATTCTCTCTCTCTCGTACTGTATTCTCTCTCTCTCTCTCTCGTCCTGTATTCTCTCTCTCTCTTGTCCTGTATCCTCTCTCTCTCTCTCTCGTCCTGTATTCTCTCTCTCTCTTGTCCTGTATCCTCTCTCTCTCTCGTCCTGTATTCTATCTCTCTCGTACTGTATTCTCTCTCTCTCTCTCTCTCGTCCTGTATTCTTTCTCTCTCTTGTCCTGTATCCTCTCTCTCTCGTCCTGTAACCTCTCTCTCTCTCTCTCATCCTGTATCCTCTCTCTCTCTCTCTCGTCCTGTATCCTCTCTCTCTCTCTCGTCCTGTATCCTCTCTCTCTCTCTCTCTCATCCTGTATCCTCTCTCTCTCTCTCTCGTCCTGTATCCTCTCTCTCTCTCTCTCATCCTGTATCCTCTCTCTCTCTCTCTCTCTCGTCCTGTATTCTCTCTCTCTCGTCCTGTATCCTCTCTCTCTCTCTCTCATCCTGTATCCTCTCTCTCTCTTGTCCTGTATTCTCTCTCTCTCTCTCTTGTCCTGTATCCTCTCTCTCTCTCTCGTCCTGTATTCTCTCTCTCTCTCTTGTCCTGTATCCTCTCTCTCTCTCTCTCGTCCTGTATCCTCTCTCTCTCTCTCTCGTCCTGTATTCTCTCTCTCTCTCGTCCTGTATTCTCTCTCTCTCTCTCTCGTCCTGTATCCTCTCTCTCTCTCTCGTCCTGTATCCTCTCTCTCTCTCTCTCGTCCTGTATTCTCTCTCTCTCTCGTCCTGTATTCTCTCTCTCTCTCGTCCTGTATTCTCTCTCTCTCTCTCGTCCTGGATCCTCTCTCTCTCTCTCTCTCGTCCTGTATTCTCTCTCTCTCTCTCGTCCTGTATCCTCTCTCTCTCTCTCTCGTCCTGTATCCTCTCTCTCTCTCTCCCTCATCCTGTATCCTCTCTTTCTCTCTCTCGTCCTGTATCCTCTCTCTCTCTCTCTCTCGTCCTGTATCCTCTCTCTCTCTCTCTCTCGTCCTGTATTCTCTCTCTCTCTCTCTCTCTCGTCCTGTATTCTCTCTCTCTCGTCCTGTATTCTCTCTCTCTCGTCCTGTATTCTCCCTCTCTCTCTCACGTCCTGTATTCTCTCTCTCTCTCTCACGTCCTGTATTCTCTCTCTCTCTCTCGTCCTGTATTCTCTCTCCCTCTCTCTCGTCCTGTATTCTCTCTCTCTCTCTCTCTCTCTCGTCCTGTATTCTCTCTCTCTCTCTCTCGTCCTGTATCCTCCCTCTCTCTCTCTCTCGTCCTGTATTCTCTCTCTCTCTCTCTCGTCCTGTATTCTCTCTCTCTCGTCCTGTATTCTCTCTCTCTCTCGTCCTGTATCCTCTCTCTCTCTCTCGTCCTGTATCCTCTCTCTCTCTCGTCCTGTATCCTCTCTCTCTCGCGTCCTGTATCCTTTCTCTCTCTCTCTCTCGTCCTGTATCCTCTCCCTCTCTCTCTCTCGTCCTGTATCCTCTCTCTCTCTCTCGGCCTGTATCCTCTCTCTCTCTCTCTCTCGTCCTGTATTCTCTCTCGTCCTGTATTCTCTCGCTCTCTCGTCCTGTATTCTCTCTCTCTCTCGTCCTGTATTCTCTCTCTCTCTCGTCCTGTATCCTCTCTCTCTCTCTCGTCCTGTATTCTCTCTCTCTCTCTCGTCCTGTATCCCCTCTCTCTCTCTCTCTCTCGTCCTGTATCCTCTCTCTCTCTCTCTCTCTCGTCCTGTATCCTCTCTTTCTCTCTCTCGTCCTGTATCCTCTCTTTCTCTCTCTCGTCCTGTATCCTCTCTCTCTCTCTCTCATCCTGTATCCTCTCTCTCTCACTCTCGTCCTGTATCCTCTCTCTCTCTCTCTCGTCCTGTATCCTCTCTCTCTCTCTCGTCCTGTATCCTCTCTCTCTCTCTCGTCCTGTATCCTCTCTCTCTCTCTCGTCCTGTATCCTCTCTCTCTCTCTCGCCCTGTATCCTCTATCTCTCTTGTCCTGTATGCTCTCTCTCTCTCTATCTCTCATCCTGTATCCTCTCTCTCTCTCTCTCGTCCTGTATCCTCTCTCTCTCGTCCTGTATCCTCTCTCTCTCGTCCTGTATCCTCTCTCTCTCTCTCGCCCTGTATCCTCTATCTCTCTTGTCCTGTATGCTCTCTCTCTCTCTATCTCTCATCCTGTATCCTCTCTCTCTCTCTCTCGTCCTGTATCCTCTCTCTCTCGTCCTGTATCCTCTCTCTCTCGTCCTGTATCCTCTCTCTCTCGTCCTGTATCCTCTCTCTCTCTCTCTCGTCCTGTATCCTCTCTCTCTCTCTCTTGTCCTGTATCCTCTCTCTCTCTCTCGTCCTGTATTCTCTCTCTCTCTCTTGTCCTGTATCCTCTCTCTCTCTCTCTCTCGTCCTGTATCCTCTCTCTCTCTCTCTCGTCCTGTATTCTCTCTCTCTCTCGTCCTGTATTCTCTCTCTCTCTCTCTCTCGTCCTGTATCCTCTCTCTCTCTCTCTCGTCCTGTATTCTCTCTCTCTCTCGTCCTGTATTCTCTCTCTCTCTCGTCCTGTATTCTCTCTCTCTCTCGTCCTGTATCCTCTCTCTCTCTCTCTCTCGTCCTGTATTCTCTCTCTCTCTCTCGTCCTGTATCCTCTCTCTCTCTCTCTCTCGTCCTGTATCCTCTCTCTCTCTCTCTCTCATCCTGTATCCTCTCTTTCTCTCTCTCGTCCTGTATCCTCTCTCTCTCTCTCTCTCGTCCTGTATCCTTTCTCTCTCTCTCTCTCGTCCTGTATTCTCTCTCTCTCTCTCTCTCGTCCTGTATTCTCTCTCTCTCGTCCTGTATTCTCTCTCTCTCGTCCTGTATTCTCTCTCTCTCTCTCACGTCCTGTATTCTCTCTCTCTCTCTCACGTCCTGTATTCTCTCTCTCTCTCTCTCGTCCTGTATTCTCTCTCCCTCTCTCTCGTCCTGTATTCTCTCTCTCTCTCTCTCTCTCGTCCTGTATTCTCTCTCTCTCTCTCTCGTCCTGTATCCTCCCTCTCTCTCTCTCTCGTCCTGTATTCTCTCTCTCTCTCTCTCGTCCTGTATTCTCTCTCTCTCGTCCTGTATTCTCTCTCTCTCTCGTCCTGTATCCTCTCTCTCTCTCGTCCTGTATCCTCTCTCTCTCTCGTCCTGTATCCTCTCTCTCTCTCTCTCTCGTCCTGTATCCTCTCTCTCTCTCTCTCTCGTCCTGTATCCTCTCTCTCTCTCTCGTCCTGTATCCTCTCTCTCTCTCTCTCTCGTCCTGTATTCTCTCTCTCTCTCGTCCTGTATTCTCTCGCTCTCTCGTCCTGTATTCTCTCTCTCTCTCGTCCTGTATTCTCTCTCTCTCTCGTCCTGTATCCTCTCTCTCTCTCTCGTCCTGTATTCTCTCTCTCTCTCTCGTCCTGTATCCCCTCTCTCTCTCTCTCTCTCGTCCTGTATCCTCTCTCTCTCTCTCTCGTCCTGTATCCTCTCTTTCTCTCTCTCGTCCTGTATCCTCTCTTTCTCTCTCTCGTCCTGTATCCTCTCTCTCTCTCTCTCATCCTGTATCCTCTCTCTCTCACTCTCGTCCTGTATCCTCTCTCTCTCTCTCTCGTCCTGTATCCTCTCTCTCTCTCTCGTCCTGTATCCTCTCTCTCTCTCTCGTCCTGTATCCTCTCTCTCTCTCGTCCTGTATCCTCTCTCTCTCTCACTCGTCCTGTATCCTCTCTCTCTCTCTCGCCCTGTATCCTCTATCTCTCTTGTCCTGTATGCTCTCTCTCTCTCTATCTCTCATCCTGTATCCTCTCTCTCTCTCTCTCTCGTCCTGTATCCTCTCTCTCTCGTCCTGTATCCTCTCTCTCTCGTCCTGTATCCTCTCTCTCTCTCGTCCTGTATCCTCTCTCTCTCTCTCGTCCTGTATCCTCTATCTCTCTTGTCCTGTATGCTCTCTCTCTCTCTATCTCTCATCCTGTATCCTCTCTCTCTCTCTCTCTCGTCCTGTATTCTCTCCCTCTCTCTCTCTTGTCCTGTATCCTCTCCCTCTCTCTCTCTTGTCCTGTATCCTCTCTCTCTCGTCCTGTATTCTCTCTCTCTCTCTCGTCCTGTATTCTCTCTCTCTCGTCCTGTATTCTCTCTCTCTCTCTCTCTCATCCTGTATCCTCTCTCTCTCTCTCGTCCTGTATCCTCTCTCTCTCTCTCTCTCGTCCTGTATCCTCTCTCTCTCTCTCTCGTCCTGTATCCTCTCTCTCTCTCTCTCGTCCTGTATCCTCTCTCTCTCTCTCGTCCTGTATTCTCTCTCTCTCTCTCGTCCTGTATTCTCTCTCTCTCGTCCTGTATTCTCTCTCTCTCTCTCTCTCTCGTCCTGTATTCTCTCCCTCTCTTGTCCTGTATCCTCTCTCTCTCTCTCGTCCTGTATTCTCTCTCTCTCTTGTCCTGTATCCTCTCTCTCTCTCGTCCTGTATTCTCTCTCTCTCTCGTACTGTATTCTCTCTCTCTCTCTCTCGTCCTGTATTCTCTCTCTCTCTTGTCCTGTATCCTCTCTCTCTCTCGTCCTGTATCCTCTCTCTCTCTCTCTCATCCTGTATCCTCTCTCTCTCTCTCTCGTCCTGTATCCTCTCTCTCTCTCTCGTCCTGTATCCTCTCTCTCTCTCTCTCTCATCCTGTATCCTCTCTCTCTCTCTCTCGTCCTGTATCCTCTCTCTCTCTCTCTCATCCTGTATCCTCTCTCTCTCTCTCTCTCGTCCTGTATTCTCTCTCTCTCGTCCTGTATCCTCTCTCTCTCTCTCTCTCTCATCCTGTATCCTCTCTCTCTCTTGTCCTGTATCTCTCTCTCTCTCTCTCGTCCTGTATTCTCTCTCTCTCTTGTCCTGTATCCTCTCTCTCTCTCTCGTCCTGTATCCTCTCTCTCTCTCTCTCATCCTGTATCCTCTCTCTCTCTCTCTCGTCCTGTATCCTCTCTCTCTCTCTCGTCCTGTATCCTCTCTCTCTCTCTCTCTCTCTCATCCTGTATCCTCTCTCTCTCTCTCTCGTCCTGTATCCTCTCTCTCTCTCTCTCATCCTGTATCCTCTCTCTCTCTCTCTCTCGTCCTGTATTCTCTCTCTCTCGTCCTGTATCCTCTCTCTCTCTCTCTCTCATCCTGTATCCTCTCTCTCTCTTGTCCTGTATTCTCTCTCTCTCTCTCTTGTCCTGTATCCTCTCTCTCTCTCTCGTCCTGTATTCTCTCTCTCTCTCTTGTCCTGTATCCTCTCTCTCTCTCTCTCTCGTCCTGTATCCTCTCTCTCTCTCTCGTCCTGTATTCTCTCTCTCTCTCGTCCTGTATTCTCTCTCTCTCTCTCGTCCTGTATCCTCTCTCTCTCTCTCGTCCTGTATCCTCTCTCTCTCTCTCTCTCGTCCTGTATTCTCTCTCTCTCTCGTCCTGTATTCTCTCTCTCTCGTCCTGTATCCTCTCTCTCTCTCGTCCTGTATCCTCTCTCTCTCGTCCTGTATCCTCTCTCTCTCTCTCGTCCTGTATTCTCTCTCTCTCTCGTCCTGTATTCTCTCACTCTCTCTCGTCCTGTATCCTCTCTCTCTCTCTCGTCCTGTATCCTCTCTCTCTCTCTCGTCCTGTATCCTCTCTCTCTCTCTCTCGTCCTGTATTCTCTCTCTCTCTCGTCCTGTATTCTCTCTCTCTCTCGTCCTGTATTCTCTCTCTCTCTCGTCCTGTATTCTCTCTCTCTCTCGTCCTGTATCCTCTGTCTCTCTCTCTCGTCCTGTATCCTCTCTCTCTCTCTCTCGTCCTGTATCCTCTCTCTCTCTCTCTCGTCCTGTATTCTCTCTCTCTCTCTCGTCCTGTATCCTCTCTCTCTCTCTCTCGTCCTGTATCCTCTCTCTCTCTCTCTCTCGTCCTGTATCCTCTCTCTCTCTCTCTCTCTCTTGTCCTGTATCCTCTCTCTCTCTCGTCCTGTATTCTCTCTCTCTCTCTCGTCCTGTATCCTCTCTCTCTCTCTCTCTCGTCCTGTATTCTCTCTCTCTCTCGTCCTGTATTCTCTCTCTCTCGTCCTGTATCCTCTCTCTCTCTCGTCCTGTATCCTCTCTCTCTCTCTCGTCCTGTATCCTCTCTCTCTCTCTCGTCCTGTATTCTCTCTCTCTCTCGTCCTGTATTCTCTCTCTCTCTCTCGTCCTGTATCCTCTCTCTCTCTCTCGTCCTGTATCCTCTCTCTCTCTCGTCCTGTATCCTCTCTCTCTCTCTCTCGTCCTGTATTCTCTCTCTCTCTCGTCCTGTATTCTCTCTCTCTCTCGTCCTGTATTCTCTCTCTCTCTCGTCCTGTATTCTCTCTCTCTCTCGTCCTGTATCCTCTGTCTCTCTCTCTCGTCCTGTATCCTCTCTCTCTCTCTCTCTCGTCCTGTATCCTCTCTCTCTCTCTCTCGTCCTGTATTCTCTCTCTCTCTCTCGTCCTGTATCCTCTCTCTCTCTCTCTCGTCCTGTATCCTCTCTCTCTCTCTCTCGTCCTGTATCCTCTCTCTCTCTCTCTCTCGTCCTGTATCCTCTCTCTCTCTCTCTCTCTTGTCCTGTATCCTCTCTCTCTCTCGTCCTGTATCCTCTCTCTCTCTCTCTCGTCCTGTATTCTCTCTCTCTCTCTTCCTGTATCCTCTCTCTCTCTCGTCCTGTATCCTCTCTCTCTCTCTCGTCCTGTATCCTCTCTCTCTCTCGTCCTGTATCCTCTCTTTCTCTCGCTCTCCTCTCGAACAGTTTCTCCGCTGTGCTTCCCCGTAGTTGAGATCTTGTCACTTTATCGGCCTTCAGTGAACCTTAAATATCCTCCCTGGGAAAGAGTGAGTTGGCATCAGGAAACGGGGCCCTGAGTCAAAACAGGGAGGTGGAAAAGGAGAGTGAGGGAGGGAGGGGGAGAGGAGTGAGGGAGGGAGGGGGGGAGGAGTGAGGGAGGGAGGGGAGAGGAGTGAGTGAGGGAGGGGGAGAGGAGTGAGGGGAGAGTGAGTGAGGGAAGGAAGAGTAAGTGAGGGGAGGAGTCCCACAGTGCTGAGGGAGGGGCGATTGAGGGAGGGGAGGAGTCCCACAGTGCTGAGGGATGGGAGTGTGAGTGAGGGAGGGGAGGAGTCCCACTGTGCTGAGGGAGGGGAGAGTGAGGGAGGGGAGGAGTCCCACAGTGCTGAGGGAGGGGAGAGTGAGTGAGGGAGGGGAGGTGTCCCACAGTGCTGAGGGAGGGGAGAGTGAGGGAGGGGAGGAGTCCCACAGTGCTGAGGGAGGGGAGAGTGAGTGAGGGAGGGGAGGAGTCCCACTGTGCTGAGGGAGGGGAGATTGAGTGAGGGAGGGGAGGAGTCCCACTGTGCTGAGGGAGGGCAGAGTGAGGGAGGGGAGGAGTCCCACAGTGCTGAGGGATGGGAGTGTGAGTGAGGGAGGGGAGGAGTCCCACAGTGCTGAGGGAGCGGAGTGTGAGGGAGGGAGGAGTCCCACAGTGCTGAGGGAGGGGAGTGTGAGGGAGGGGAGGAGTCCCACAGTGCTGAGGGAGCGGAGTGTGAGGGAGGGAGGAGTCCCACAGTGCTGAGGGAGGGGAGAGTGAGTGGGGGAGGGGAGGAGTCCCACTGTGCTGAGGGAGGGCAGAGTGAGGGAGGGGAGGAGTCCCACAGTGCTGAGGGAGGGGAGAGTGAGGGAGGGAGGAGTCCCACAGTGCTGAGGGAGGGGAGTGTGAGGGAGGGGAGGAGTCCCACAGTGCTGAGGGAGCGGAGACTGAGGGAGGGGAGGAGTCCCACAGTGCTGAGGGAGGGGAGTGTGAGGGAGGGGAGGAGTCCCACTGTGCTGAGGGAGGGCAGAGTGAGGGAGGGGAGGAGTCCCACAGTGCTGAGGGAGGGGAGTGTGAGGGAGGGGAGGAGTCCCACAGTGCTGAGGGAGGGGAGAGTGAGGGAGGGAGGGGAGGAGTCCCACAGTGCTGAGGGAGGGGAGAGTGAGGGAGGGAGGGGAGGAGTCCCACAGTGCTGAGGGAGGGCAGCAGTCCCACTGAGGGAGAAGGGTGAGACCGAGCGAGGGGGTAATGCCCACGACTGGAACTCTTTCCCCCAAAAGGCTGCGGACGCCGGGGATTCATTGGAGCTCTCAGGACCGAGATCGATCGGTGTGGGTATGAACAGAGCTTCCTGGTTGTCTCCAGAATAACCTGTCTCTGGAACATGGGCTGCCCTGTGCAAGAGGGAATGAGTGGAAGATGCCTCCAATTGTGGCAGGGGGGGGGAGTCCAAAACTTAGGGCATCAATATAAGAGAGTCGCTAATAAATCCAACGGGGAATTCAGGAGAAACTTCTTCACCCAGAGAGCGGTGAGAATGTGGAACTCGCTCCCACAAGGAGCAGTCGAGGCGAAGAGTGGAGATGGATTTAAGGGGACGCTCGATAAACACACGAGGGAGAAAGGAACGGAAGGAGATGCTGAGAGGGGTGAGATGGAGTAGGCGAGGGAGGAGGCCCGCGTGGAGCGTAAACGCCAGCACGGAGCAGTCGGGCCGAATGGCCTGTTTCTGTGCTGTGCGTTCCATGTATTTCCACGTTGCTGTGTTAAGCTTGGTTATTATGGTATTAGTTATTGCGTTAGTGGTGCCCCCCTGGGCGCTGCCCGTTTATATTTCAAAAGTCACCCCGACAGGTTGGCCCAAGGAGAAGGGCTTTCAAGAGGCCAACAAAATGGCGGAGTTGCCGCCAGAGGCCAAACGGCCAACCTGAGTTCGGAAAAACAGGAAGAAGGAGAAGAAAAAAATAGACCCAAAGTCGCGATAGTGTTTTTTTTTAATAAATAAATATTGCATTAAATAATTCTGACAGACCCTGACAATTGTGTTCTTAAACACTTCCCCCTTTGCCCCTACCCCCACAATTGGCCGCAAAAAACTCATTCCACTATTTACATCTTCCTTCCTCCCATTGTCGATGGGGTCGACCAAAGATGGCGGCCGGTTATTTCCGCTCTCGGGCCCAGGACCGCAGCCGCCGGCGCAGCAGCTCGCGGGCGGCCACCAGCGAGACGTAATAAAAGGTCTCCCAGTATTCCTGGTCGTCCCAGGGCACGTCCATCAAATCCCAGTCCGAGAGGGCGGCTTCCCGCCCGAGCTCCGGGGCGTCTTGCTCCTCCTCCTCCTTCTCCTCTTCCCCGCTGGCGTGGAGCTGGGGCGGGGATCGGGCCGCCCACGCGCCCGAGGCCCCCAGCTCGCTCCACCCAGAGCCCAGGGCGGGCCAGGAGGAGGAGGAGGAGGAGGAGGAGGCGCGGCCGAGTCCGTCGTTTCCTTGCCTCTTGCCTGGGGCTCTGGCGGAGGCGGTGCCCGAGGGGGCCGGGTCCTGCAGGATGTCGGTGTGGAGGGTGGTGGGCTGGGGCGGCGTGAGGGGCGGAGGAGCAGGAGAGCCACTGGAGGCGGGCAGCTGCGGAGAGACCCCGCCCAGGGAGGGAGGGCCCGAGCGGGCGGGCGGGCGTAGGAGGGCGCGCAGGATATCTGCTTTGAGGGCGGTGGGCCGTGGCCGGCTGATCAGGGTGCGAGCCTGGGTTCCGCAGGAGGCGCTCCCCCCAGGGTCCCCGCCGGGATCTTCCTCAGGCCGCGCCTCCTCACCGCTGGGGGCTGTGCCGTTTGCCCCTGGGCTGCCGCTGGGACCTCCCATGGGATCGGAGGCCTCGCCTTCATCCCGCAGCTCTCCGGACGGGTCCGCTGGCCTTCCGATGGGGCGGCCGGAGTTGCCCAGGGGAGGGAGTCCCCCGTTGATCCCGGAGCCAGCAGACCGTTGAGGGGTCTCTGGGACACTGCCCTCTAAACCGAAGGAGTTTCGAGACCAGCTCAGGACACGGACCTCGATGGAGAACAGCTCCCTGGCGGGCGAGGTGTTCTTGCCGACTACGATGCTGGTCGGCTCTCGAGATGGGTCGGGGGTGGCAATGATAAGGGTGGTGACGTCCTCGATGGTCGCCGTGGCGGCGTTGGCTCGCTGTGCTGTGTTTGGGCCGTAGACCACAAAGGTGCTGGGATCTCCATTCGGAGGTAACTCTGCACAGTCCATGGTAGAGTTGTCTTCTTGGGGCGTGCTGGGATTACTGTCTGCGACCGTCTCATTCCCAACGGTGGAGTTGGATCGTTGGGACGTGTTGGGATTAGTGTCTGCGACCATCTCGTTCCCTACGGTGGAGTTGGATCGTTGGGACATGTTGGGATTACTGTCTGCGACCGTCACATTCCCAACGGTGGAGTTGGATCGTTGGGACATGTTGGGATTACTGTCTGCGACCATCTCGTTCCCTACGGTAGAGTTGGATCGTTGGGACGTGTTGGGATTAGTGTCTGCGACCATCTCGTTCCCTACGGTGGAGTTGGATCGTTGGGATGTGTTGGGATTACTGTCTGCGACCATCTCGTTCCCAACGGTAGAGTTGGATCGTTGGGATGTGTTGGGATTAGTGTCTGCGACCATCTCGTTCCCTACGGTAGAGTTGGATCGTTGGGGAGTGTTGGGATTAGTGTCTGCGACCGTCACATTCCCTACGGTAGAGTTGGATCGTTGGGACATGTTGGGATTACTGTCTGCGACCATCTCGTTCCCAACGGTAGAGTTGGATCGTTGGGGCGAGTTGGGATTAGTGTCTGCGACCGTCACATTCCCTACGGTAGAGTTGGATCGTTGGGACATGTTGGGATTACTGTCTGCGACCATCTCGTTCCCTACGGTAGAGTTGGATCGTTGGGACATGTTGGGATTACTGTCTGCGACCGTCTCCTTCCCTACGGTGGAGTTGGATCGTTGGGACGTGTTGGGATTACTGTCCGCGACCGTCTCGTTCCCTACGGTGGAGTTGGATCGTTGGGACGTGTTGGGATTACTGTCTGCGACCATCTCGTTCCCAACGGTAGAGTTGAATCGTTGGGACGTGTTGGGATTAGTGTCTGCGACCATCTCGTTCCCTACGGTAGAGTTGGATCGTTGGGGAGTGTTGGGATTACTGCCTGCGACCGTCTCATTCCCAACGGTAGAGTTGGATCGTTGGGACGTGTTGGGATTACTGTCTGCGACCATCTCGTTCCCTACGGTGGAGTTGGATCGTTGGGGAGTGTTGGGATTACTGTCTGCGACCATCTCGTTGCCTACGGTAGAGTTGGATCGTTGGGGCGTGTTGGGATTACTGTCTGCGACCATCTCGTTCCCTACGGTAGAGTTGGATCGTT
The DNA here is from genome assembly GCF_035084215.1 of Heptranchias perlo. Taxonomy (NCBI): domain Eukaryota; kingdom Metazoa; phylum Chordata; class Chondrichthyes; order Hexanchiformes; family Hexanchidae; genus Heptranchias; species Heptranchias perlo. Next base: position 135,530 of record NW_027139514.1, on the reverse strand, counting down.
GGGGAGTGTTGGGATTACTGTCTGCGACCATCTCGTTCCCTACGGTAGAGTTGGATCGTTGGGGAGTGTTGGGATTACTGTCTGCGACCATCTCGTTCCCTACGGTAGAGTTGGATCGTTGGGGAGTGTTGGGATTACTGTCTGCGACCATCTCGTTCCCTACGGTGGAGTTGGATCGTTGGGACGTGTTGGGATTAGTGTCTGCGACCATCTCGTTCCCTACGGTAGAGTTGGATCGTTGGGGAGTGTTGGGATTACTGCCTGCGACCGTCTCGTTCCCAACGGTAGAGTTGGATCGTTGGGGAGTGTTGGGATTAGTGTCTGCGACCATCTCGTTCCCTACGGTGGAGTTGGATCGTTGGGCTTTGTTTATATCACTGCTCATGGAGGCAGAGGTGGTCTCATTGTCACTGGTGCTGCTGGCTTGCTGAGCTGTGTTTGGACCATTGCTTCTGAAGCTAATGTAATCCCTAATAACAGACATGGTCTCCTTGTCTCTGGCAGGCTCATCGTCTCGGGTGGTGTTGGATTCTTGAGTTGTGTTTGGACCATCACTCAAGAGGCTAGTAGAATAACTTAAGGAAGAGATCTCCTCAGCATCCATGATGGTCCCAATGTCCCTGCTGGTGTTGGATTCTTGAGTTGTATTTGGATAATCACTCAAGAGGCTAGTAGAATAACTTAAGGGAGAGATCTCCTCAGCATCCATGATGGTCCCAATGTCTCTGCTGGTCTTGGATTCTTGAGTTGTGTTTGGACAATCACTCAAGGGGCTAGTAGAATAACTTAAGGGAGAGATCTCCTCAGCATCCATGATGGTCCCAATGTCTCTGCTGGTGTTGGATTCTTGAGTTGTGTTTGGATAATCACTCAAGAGGCTAGTAGAATAACTTAAGGGAGAGATCTCCTCAGCATCCATGATGGTCCCAATGTCTCTGCTGGTGTTGGATTCTTGAGTTGTGTTTGGATAATCATTCAAGAGGCTAGTAGAATAACTTAAGGGAGAGATCTCCTCAGCATCCATGATGGCCCCAATGTCCCTGCTGGTGTTGGATTCTTGAGTTTTGTTTGAATCTTTGCCTCTGAAGCCATTGGGATCCCCAGTAAAAGATATCATCTCACTGTCTATGGTGGTGTTGGATGCTTGAGATGTGTTTGGACCATTGCTCGTGAGGCTAGTGGGATCTCCTAAGGGAGAGATCTCCTCAGCATCCACGATGGTCCCAATGTCCTTCCTTGTCTTGGATTCTTGAGTTGTGTTTGGACCATCGCTCGAGGGGCTAGTAGAATAACTTAAGGGAGAGATCTCCTCAGCATCCATGATGGTCCCAATGTCCCTGCTGGTGTTGGATTCTTGAGTTGTGTTTGGATAATCACTCAAGAGGCTAGTAGAATAACTTAAGGGAGAGATCTCCTCAGCATCCATGATGGTCCCAATGTCTCTGCTGGTGTTGGATTCTTGAGTTGTGTTTGGACAATCACTCAAGGGGCTAGTAGAATAACTTAAGGGAGAGATCTCCTCAGAGTCCACAATGGCCCCAATGTCCCTGCTGGTCTTGGATTCTTGAGTTTTGTTTGAATCTTTGCCTCTGAAGCCATTGGGATCCCCAGTAAAAGATATCATCTCACTGTCTATGGTGGTGTTGGATGCTTGAGATGTGTTTGGACCATTGCTCGTGAGGCTAGTGGGATCTCCTAAGGGAGAGATCTCCTCAGCATCCACGATGGTCCCAATGTCCTTCCTTGTCTTGGATTCTTGAGTTGTGTTTGGACCATCGCTCGAGGGGCTAGTAGAATAACTTAAGGGAGAGATCTCCTCAGCATCCATGATGGTCCCAATGTCCCTGCTGGTGTTGGATTCTTGAGTTGTGTTTGGATAATCACTCAAGAGGCTAGTAGAATAACTTAAGGGAGAGATCTCCTCAGCATCCATGATGGTCCCAATGTCTCTGCTGGTCTTGGATTCTTGAGTTGTGTTTGGACAATCACTCAAGGGGCTAGTAGAATAACTTAAGGGAGAGATCTCCTCAGAGTCCACAATGGCCCCAATGTCCCTGCTGGTCTTGGATTCTTGAGTTTTGTTTGAATCTTTGCCTCTGAAGCCATTGGGATCCCCAGTAAAAGATATCATCTCACTGTCTATGGTGGTGTTGGATGCTTGAGATGTGTTTGGACCATTGCTCGTGAGGCTAGTGGGATCTCCTAAGGGAGAGATCTCCTCAGCATCCACGATGGTCCCAATGTCCTTCCTTGTCTTGGATTCTTGAGTTGTGTTTGGACCATCGCTCGAGGGGCTAGTAGAATAACTTAAGGGAGAGATCTCCTCAGCATCCATGATGGTCCCAATGTCCCTGCTGGTGTTGGATTCTTGAGTTGTGTTTGGATAATCACTCAAGAGGCTAGTAGAATAACTTAAGGGAGAGATCTCCTCAGCATCCATGATGGTCCCAATGTCTCTGCTGGTCTTGGATTCTTGAGTTGTGTTTGGACAATCACTCAAGGGGCTAGTAGAATAACTTAAGGGAGAGATCTCCTCAGAGTCCACAATGGCCCCAATGTCCCTGCTGGTGTTGGATTCTTGAGTTTTGTTTGAATCTTTGCCTCTGAAGCCATTGGGATCCCCAGTAAAAGATATCATCTCACTGTCTATGGTGGTGTTGGATGCTTGAGATGTGTTTGGACCATTGCTCGTGAGGCTAGTGGGATCTCCTAAGGGAGAGATCTCCTCAGCATCCACGATGGTCCCAATGTCCTTCCTTGTCTTGGATTCTTGAGATGTATTTGGACCATCGCTCGAGGGGCTGGTGGGAGCCCCAGTGGGAAACATCTGCCCACTGCCCATGGTGGCAGGTTTGGGGGCGACATTGGGGGGATCGCTGCCCAGGCTCGGGGATGCCAGCATCGTGCTCAGCATCCTTGCGATAAGATTGGCTGCGATAGAGAAAGGGTTGTCGCTGTCCTCCAGGGGGCAGTCGCTTACAGTGGTCAGGGGGTCACCCCTCAAGCCAAGGGACGCCATGGTGGTCTCCAGGACGTCGGCCAGCATGGCCACAGCGGTGGGGCTCCCGCTGCCGGTGCCCTCGGGGCTGGGCGGGCCCAGAGCGCGGCCGCCACTGGCCGCGAACGTGGCCTCAGTGTCCAGGTCGGACGATCCCAGGCTGACGCCGGGCTCCCTGCCCAAGGCGGCGGGTGTGGCGGCGCTCTCCGGGCGGTGGCCGAAGCTGGCAAAGGGGACGGCGGCGGGCGGGGAGGGGCCTGGCCAAACCTCGGGAGGCTCCGGGCTGGCGGAGAAGGAGGCCGAGGCGGAAGGCCGAGGCCCAGCCCGGTCTCTCGAGTCCCAGTCCCAGCCACCGACTCGATCCTCTCCTGAGGCGGGCTGACGGACGGACGTGACCAGCGGGCCACCTGCCCGGGTGGGAGAGACGGGCCTGCGCGCCCCCATGTTGGATTCGGAGGTGTTCTGAGCAGATTCCTCTCCCGGGGCGGCCTTGCTGCTCATCAGGTCCTTCATCCTCCTACAAGACAGCCAATGAAAGATTCGTTCAGTAAGTGGCACCAAGACTCGACGTGTACACTGTGCAGGACGAGAAAGGGAAGATTTGCGTTACGATCGAATGACGATCACCGCCTTGGCACGTCGCACTGCACTTCAAAGCCAATGAACTACTTTTTCTGAAGTGCAGTCACTCTTGTAATGTAGGTGACGCGGCAGCCAATTCGCGTACAGCACGATCCCACAAATAGCAATGAGCCAAATGATCATCTGTTTTATTGACGATGACCAAGGGATAAATATTGGCCCAGGACACCGGGAGAACTCCCCTGCCCAACTTCAAATAGTGTCTTACATGTGCAACTGTTTGGTACGACAGTCTTGTGGGAACCTTACTCTGGGAGTGTTTGACGGGACAGTGTAGAGGGAGCTTTACTCTGTATCTAACCCTGCACTTGCCCTGGGAGTGTTTGACGGGACAGTGTAGAGGGAGCTTTACTCTGTATCTAACCCTGCACTTGCCCTGGGAGTGTTTGATGGGACAGTGTAGAGGGAGCTTTACTCTGTATCTAACCCTGTACCTGCCCTAGGAGTGTTTGATGGGACAGTGTAGAGGGAGCTTTACTCTGTATCTAACCCTGTACCTGCCCTGGGAGTGTTTGATGGGACAGTGTAGAGGGAGCTTTACTCTGTATCTAACCCCGTGCTGTACCTGCCCTGGGAGTGTTTGATGGGACAGTGTAGAGGGAGCTTTACTCTGTATCTAACCCTGTACCTGCCCTGGGAGTGTTTGACGGGACAGTGTAGAGGGAGCTTTACTCTGTATCTAACCCGTGCTGTACCTGCCCTGGGAGAGTTTGACGGGACAGTGTAGAGGGAGCTTTACTCTGTATCCAACCCTGTACCTGCCCTAGGAGTGTTTGATGGGACAGTGTAGAGGGAGCTTCACTCTGTATCTAACCCGTGCTGTACCTGTCCTGGGAGTGTTTGATGGGACAGTGTAGAGGGAGCTTTACTCTGTATCTAACCCTGTACCTGCCCTGGGAGTGTTTGATGGGACAGTGTAGAGGGAGCTTTGCTCTGTATCTAACCCTGTGCTGTACCTGCCCTGGGAGTGTTTGATGGGACAGTGTAGAGGGAGCTTTACTCTGTATCTAACCCTGTACCTGCCCAGGGAGTGTTTGACGGGACAGTGTAGAGGGAGCTTTACTCTGTATCTAACCCTGTACCTGCCCTGGGAGTGTTTGACGGGACAGTGTAGAGGGAGTGTCTGACCTTCACCACTTCTCTCTGGGGGTGGATTCGACCCCAGGTCCGAAAGGGACAAAGGTTAGCATTCCCTTGAGCTTCCTATGTACCTTCTCCAATGCAACCCAAGGACATCCCCAGAAAGAAAGATGTGAGTATTCAGATTTACCTGGAATCCATCAAACACACAACTTACTCCAGGAGCTGCAAGGCATCTGGAATACCTGGGATCAGTTGCCAGCCAATTGATGGTTGAGTTCTCCATCTTTTCATCCTGTCTTTCCCATCCGACGTGACTGTTTCAAAAGAGAACACGGAGGTAAAGCTTCAGCAGACACAGCCCCATTCAATAAAGTGTCAATTTTTCAACTCCTCTGCCTCTCATCGGCTTTGTGTTGAAATATCCAGATTGGCCTGGTACTGAGATCCACATCGCAGGACGTCCCCAGGTCCCACCTCTTGAGTCTATGTTACATGAGGTGCTGTAATCCGTAGATGGGTGGTAGAGAGGCCTCAGTTCCTTCTCAGGATGTTTATGAGAGATGTGACATAGCGATATATAACAATATATCGGCCGTTCCTTCATCGTCGCTGGGTCAAAATCCTGGAACTCCCTTCCCAACAGCGCTGTGGGAGAACCTTCACCACACGGACTGCAGCGGTTCAAGAAGGCGGCTCACCACCACCTTCTCAAGGGGCGACTAGGGATGGGCAATAAATGCCGGCCTCGCCAGCGACGCCCACATCCCATGAACGAATAAAAAAAATAACAACTTGCATTTATATAGCGCCTTTAACATAGTAAAACGTCCCAAGGCACATCACAGGAGTGTAAATCATTTACATTAAGCCACATAAGGAGATATTGGGATCGGTGACCAAATGCTTGGTGAAAGAGGTAGGTTTTAAGGAGCGTCTTAAACGAGGAGAGAGATGCGGAGGGAATTCCAGAGCTTGGGGCCCAGGCAGCTGAAGGCTTGGCCGCCAATGAAAACTGGGGATGGGCAAGAGGCCAGTGTTGGAGCAGCACAGGCAGCTGGAAGAGGTCACCGAGGTAGACGAGGCCAAAGAAAACAAGGATGAGAATTTTAAAATCGAGCTATTGCCGGACTGGGAGGCAATTTAATAACGGCAATTGATGCCAGCTCAATTGCTAAATTTAAATGTGAGATAGATAGCTTTTTGGCAACCAAAGGTATTAAGGGATATGGGCCAAAGGCAGGTATATGGAGTTAGATCACAGATCAGCCATGATCTTATCAAATGGCGGAGCAGGCTCGAGGGGCTGAATGGCCTCCTCCTGTTCCTACGTTCCATCCCATTCCGTCGAGTTCTCTCTGGCCGATGTTTCTGAGATGTGATGAGGTGATATAACACGCTCCTCCCCCACCCCCCTCGACATTATCAGACCCGCTCCCCCCCTCCCCCTCCCCACCAGGCGACCGTCTCTGCCTCCTCTGAGCACAGGGCATTGCCCGACCTCGGGCCGTGCCGCCGCCAGCCGGTGCGACCGGCGGTTCAGGGAGCCGCGCCCGGCGCCGCTGCGGGCGAGGTGGTGGGGGTGGGGGGGGGGGGGGCGCCGATCCTGGCGCTCGGCGCTCCTCGCCGGAATCGCAAGGCGAGAGGCGACGCCTCCTGCAGCCAAATTTCCAACCCCTCCCCCCCCCCGCCTTTTGCAGGATTGAGCGGAGGGTGGGGGCGGCCCTGCCTGCCCGCGTGGCACCTGGACTTGGCACGAAAGGAAAAGGCGTTGCACTACCCCCGGTGGGGGGGCGTGGGGGGGGGGGGGGGCAATGGTGTGCAATGCTAGTAATCCGTGCAAAAAAAAAATAAAGGATTCCTTACTCACTGAGTGTGAGAATCCCATGTGAGTGTTCAAATCCTGGTGCAAATCCACCGCCAGCTGTCCCCGGGACTGCCGCGCGCCTCCCCGCTCCCCATTGTGATCCCCGGAGCACGTGGCGCCTGCCCGCGATTGTGACGTCGGTGGACAGGGGAGAAGCCCGCTCCACGCATGCTCAGTCGCGCTGCCTGCGCTGACTGTGACGTCGGTGGACAGGGGAGAAGCCCGCTCCACGCATGCTCAGTCGCGCTGCCTGCGCTGACTGTGACGTCGGTGGACAGGGGAGAAGCCCGCTCCACGCATGCTCAGTCGCGCTGCCTGCACTGACTGTGACGTCGGTGGACAGGGGAGAAGCCCGCTCCACGCATGCTCAGTCGCGCTGCCAACTGTCAACGTTTGTGACCGAGGCGAAGCAAAACCCGCGCCACGCATGCTCAGTACGCGCGCACCTTCCCGGGTGGGGGGGGGGGAGGGGTCCACGTGGCGCCCGCTCTATTGTGACGTTGGGGAAGCGAAGAAACCACCCCCCCCCCCCGCACTGCGCGCATGCTCAGTCGCGCACCTGCCCTGGGGGGGGCCGCCGTGCATTCTGGGACTTGTAGTCAAAGCGAAGAAACCCCGCACCGCGCGCATGCTCAGTCGCGCACCTGCCCTGGGGGGGGGGGGGGGCCGCCGTGCATTCTGGGACTTGTAGTCAGCTGGCGGCCCTGATGCCTTCACACCCCCCCCCCCCACCCGGACTACAAGTCCCGCCAGGCACCGCGGGAGGCTCATTGCAGCTTGCCTGCAGGGGGCAGTACTGGGGGCTCAAAACCCACCCTGCAGGTCAATGGAGTTTGGGAAAAGGAGGTTGGCAATTTGCCGTTTGCCACCGGCTGGCATAATATTCCCCGGATTCCTGCCCGCGCCAACCATAGAGGGGGGCAAAACCCCGCACAGCACCCATCGGGAAACCACCATCCTCCTCCCAGGCCCCGGGGGGCCCGAATCCAACCCCCCCCCCCAAGCCCTGCCATCGCCACGGTTCCCGGGGGCACGTACCTCGGACGCCTGTTTGGGGGATCTGCACCCCCCCCCCCCCCGGCCACCACCCTTGTTCTATCCCCGGAGCCCCTGCGCACGTTCCCTCTCCCCCCGCCCCCCCCCCCCCCCCTCAGTGGGTGCGGTTCCCCCCGCGCCCACCACCGCCCTTTTCAAGCGGAGCGTCCCCGTCCGTCATCTCTGCGACTCTGCCCATCGCGGGTGGACGGGCGGAGGTCCCCCCTCGCGCTTCAAGCTTCGGTCTTGCCGGTCGCGGATCGCGTTTTTGAAGGGTCGGGGAGTGAGCCGCTCGTGGCAGGGTACCTGGCCTCTGACCAGCTCTTAGGTTGATACGGCCGGTCGAGTTCAGAGTCCGGTCAATGGTGACCCCCTCCCCCCCTCCAAGATGTTGATGGTGGGGTGGCTTAGTGATAGTGGTGCCATTACAGGTCAGGGGGAGGTGGCTGGACTCTCTCTCTTGGAGATAAGAACATAAGAAATAGGAGCAGGACCCGGCCACTCAGCCCCTGGTCATTGTCTGGCAATTGGAATTGGATATAAAGGGAAAAGAAATTACAGGGCGATGGGGAAGGAGCAGGGGGGAGTGGGACTGATTGGATAGCTCTTTCAAAGAGCCAGCACGACGGGCAGAATGGCCTCCTTCTGTGTTGTATCATTCTATCTGGGGGGGGAGGGTGGGGGTGGTGCAGGGGGCACAGAAAACAAAAAGGCAAGGTGGCGATGTTAGTTAGGGTCACATAAAATCCTGGTCAGAAAGAAAAAACATTCTTTATTTTAACTCTGGTATTTACATATTCTCTCTTCCACCCCCCCCCGCCCCCCCCCGCCCCCCGAGTGAACCTGCTACGACGTGCCCAGAATCCCCACCATCCCTGCCATGCCATCTTCCGACTCCTCAGCCCTTCTGTTCTTTGTCGGCGGGGGGGTGGGGGGCGTGGGGCGAAGGGCTCCATTTCGAAAGGGAAAGCCGTAGTTGGCCGCGGGCGAGGTACTGGACCGCTGCCACTCCCTCGTCAGTCAGTACTGGGTGTCCGGGCGCCACTTCGCCCCTCTGCCGGACTGTTGGTTAAGCTCTGTGAGGACCGGGGCGGAGGGCTGTCCAGGGGGAAGGTCTCCACGTTCTCGAACTCATCTGGGTCCATATACAACTCGGGGATGTTGATTATGGGCCCCTGACTGGGGCTGGGCTCACGTTGGGGGCTGCGTTGGCTGGGCACGGGGCTCAGTCTTTGACTGGAACCGAGGCCGGGGATGTAGCTGGTCCCGAGGGCGGGGTTGGTCCCGGGGTCAGAGCTGCGGCCCGGGCCGCGGTCGGATCTGGAACGGGCCCTGGGGTTTCGGATGGTCCTGCGGCTGGGGCTTTTACTCGGCCCAGGGTTGGGGCTGTGACCCGGCCCGAAGCCGGGGATGTAGCTGGTCCCGAGGATCTGCCCGAGGTTGAGGGTGTGGCCAGACTCGAGGGCGGGGTCTTGATTCCGCCCGATGTCGAAGCCTTGATTAGGCCCAGCGGCGGGGATGTAGCTGCTCTTGTTGCTGTGCCTCAAGTCGGGGCTGAGCCTGAATCCGAGGTTATGTCTGCGGCCAGGCCTAGGGCTGGGAATGTATTCTGGTACCGGGTCTTGGCCTGAGGTCAGTGCTGTGGCTGGGCCCGAGGCTGTGGGTGTGTCGAAGCCCGAGGCCGGGGCTGAGGCCGTGGCCATGGGTGTGGCTTGGCCCGAGGCCATGGGTGTGACCCAGCCCGAGGCCGGGGCTGAGGCTGCCAACAAGGCCGGAGCTGGAGCTGAGCCCAAGGTCATGGGTGTGGCTTGGCCCGAGGCCGGGGCTGAGGCTGGGCCCGAGGCCGGGGCTGAGGCTGGGCCCGAGGCCGGGGCTGAGGCTGGGCCCGAGGCCGGGGCTGAGGCTGGGCCCGAGGCCGGGGCTGAGGCTGGGCCCGAGGCCGGGGCTGAGGCTGGGCCCGAGGCCAAGTCTGGGCTGAGGCCGGGGCTGGAACTGGGCCCCAGGTCGGGGCTGGAACTGGGCCTGAGATCGGGGCTGGAACTGGGCTCGGGGCAGGGGCTGCAACTCGGCCCGAGGTCAGGGCTGGAACTGGGCTCGGGGCAGGGGCTGGAACTGGGCTCGGGGCAGGGGCTGGAACTGGGCTCGGGGCAGGGGCTGGAACTGGGCTCGGGGCAGGGGCTGGAACTGGGCTCGGGGCAGGGGCTGGAACTGGGCTCGGGGCAGGGGCTGGAACTGGGCTCGGGGCAGGGGCTGGAACTAGGCCCGAGGTCAGGGCTGGAACTAGGCCCGAGGTCAGGGCTGGAACTAGGCCCGAGGTCAGGGCTGGAACTGGGCTCGAGGCAGGGGTTGCAGCCAGGCCCGAGGTCAGGGCTGGAACTGGGCTCGAGGCAGGGGTTGCAGCCAGGCCCGAGGTCGGGGCTGTAACTGGGCCCGAGGTCGGGGCTGTAACTGGGCTCGAGGCAGGGGCTGCAGCCAGGCCCGAGGTCGGGGCTGTAACTGAGCCTGAGGCCAGGGCTGTAACTCGGCCTGTGGTCGGGGCTGTAACTGGGCCCAAGGCTGAGCCTGGGCCTGAGGCCGGGGCTGTAGCTGGACCCGAGGCCGGGGATGTAGCTGGACCCGAGGCCGGGGCTGTAGCTGGACCCGAGGCAGGGGCTGTAGCTGGACCCGAGGCCGGGGCTGTAGCTGGACCCGAGGCCGGGGCTGTAGCTGGACCCGAGGCCGGAGCTGTAGCTGGACCCGAGGCCGGGGCTGTAGCTGGACCCGAGGCCGGGGCTGTAGCTGGACCCGAGGCCGAGCCTGGGCCTGAGGTTGGGGAGTGGGTTGGTGTTTGAGCCGAGGCTGGCTGCGAGGGCTGGGCCTCTGGAGTCAGACCGCTGGGGGTCTGACCGCAGCGGTTGAGCCCCAGCCCCGGAAAAGTGCAGCAGGGAGTACAGCGGCGATAGGGGTGGGCTCTCGGAGAAAGCGGCCGTCAGGTTGTCCAGAGACAGGTCATTGTCGGAGTTGGTGGGCACGGGGCAATAATCGTCAGTGACGTTGAATGCAGACAGCTCGGCCTCCCAGATGGACTCGGCCGCTCGGTACATCTCGCTGACCGAGCTGGTGGTGGACGGCTCCGCCTGCTGGACGGTGGCGGGGCAGCCGGAGGCGGCCTGGGGCCTCCCCTCGTTCTGGGGCCTCGTCGATGTGCCCGTGATGCAGCACCGGAGCCGGATCCCCGAGGCGCTGGACTCGACGGAGCGTTGCACCCTCCGACAGCGCAGCTGAAGCTCTTCGGGGGCCCCCGTCTCCTCCGGCGGAGCCTGGCCGCCCAGCGAGGCCTCCGGCCGCCAGCACGTCTCCTCGCATCTCCTCGTCCTGCTCCTGCCCCGCTCTTCGGCCGAGGCCTTGGTGGGGGCCGTGAAGGCGCAGACCTTGGACGGGGAGCTGGGGCCGGCCGGGGCCTGGTGATCCGCAGGGGTGGGGCTGTCCAGGTCGCCCATCGAGGATGTCTCGGTCTCCTGGCTGGAGGCCTGCCACTCATCCGCTGGCCGCGATCCCTGAGGGAGGGAGGGGGAGAGAGAGAGAAGGGGATGATAGTGGTTGTCGGGGAAGAGGTCCCTCTCCCGCAAAAAGCCCCCGCTCATCCCATCTTGCCCCTCCAATCCTATCCTGCTCCCCCATCCCACCATGTCGCTTCCTCCAATCCCATCATGCATTCCGTCCCATCATGTCAACCCAGGTGCAGAAAATAATCAGTGAGGCTAATGGAATGTTTGTTGGCCTTTATATCGAGAGGACTAGAGTACAAGGGGGAAGAAGTTATGCTGCAGCTATACAAAACCCTGGTTAGACCACACCTGGAGTACTGTGAGCAGTTCTGGGCACCGCACCTTCGGAAGGACATATTGGCCTTGGAGGGAGTGCAGCGTAGGTTTACTAGAATGATACCCGGACTTCAAGGGTTAAGTTACGAGGAGAGATTACACAAATTGGGGTTGTATTCTCTAGAGTTTCGAAGGTTAAGGGGCGATCTGATCGAAGTTTATAAGATATTAAGGGGAACGGATAGGGTGGATAGAGAGAAACTATTTCCGCTGGTTGGGGATTCTAGGAGTAGGGGGCACAGTCTAAAAATTAGAGCCAGACCTTTCAGGAGCGAGATTAGAAAAACATTTCTACACACAAAGGGTGGTAGAAGTTTGGAACTCTCTTCCGCAAACGGCAATCGATACTAGCTCAATTGCTAAATTTAAATCTGAGACCGATAGCTTTTTGGCAACCAAAGGTATTAAGGGATATGGGCCAAAGGCAGGTATATGGAGTTAGATCACAGATCAGCCATGATCATATCAAATGGTGGAGCAGGCACGAGGGGCTGAATGGCCTCCTCCTGTTCCTACGTTCCATCCCATTCCGTCGAGTTCTCTCTGGCCGATGTTTCTGAGATGTGATGAGGTGATATAACACGCTCCTCCCCCACCCCCCTCGACATTATCAGACCCGCTCCCCTCCTCCCCCTCCCCCTCCCCACCAGGCGACCGTCTCTGCCTCCTCTGAGCACAGGGCATTGCCCGACCTCGGGCCGTGCCGCCGCCAGCCGGTGCGACCGGCGGTTCAGGGAGGTGGTGGGGGCCGCGGATCCTGGCGCTCGGCGCTCCTCGCCGGAATCGCAAGGCGAGAGGCGACGCCTCCCGCAGCCAAATTTCCAACCCCTCCCCCCCCCGCCTTTTTGCAGGATTGAGCGGAGGGGGGGGTGGGGGCGGCCCTGCCTGCCCGCGTGGCACCTGGACTTGGCACGAAAGGAAAAGGCGTTGCACTACCCCCGGTGGGGGGGCGTGGGGGGGGGGGGGCAATGGTGTGCAATGCTAGTAATCCGTGCAAAAAAAAATAAAGGATTCCTTACTCACTGAGTGTGAGAATCCCATGTGAGTGTTCAAATCCTGGTGCAAATCCACCGCCAGCTGTCCCCGGGACTGCCGCGCGCCTCCCCGCTCCCCATTGTGATCCCCGGAGCACGTGGCGCCTGCCCGCCCGCCTTTATGACGTGTCCGCAGGAGGCAGGCCAAGAAACCCGCGGTACGCATGCTCAGTCGCGCAGCTTCCCCCGGGGGCGGGGCCGGGGGGGGGGGCAGCTGGCGCCTGCGCCGTTGTGACGTTTGTAAGCGGGGGAGGTTAGGAAACAAAGAAAGCCCCGCCACGCGCATGCTCAGTCGCGCAGTTTCTCAAGGAGGGGGGGGGGAGAGCACGTGGTGCCTCCGCTATTGTGACGTTTGTAAGCGGGGGGGGGGGGGGGGGGGTTGGGAAACAAAGAAAGCCCCGCCACGCATGCTCAGTCGCGCAGTTTCCCAAAGAGGGAGAGCACGTGGTGCCTGCGCCATTGTGACGTTTGTAAGCGGGGGGGGGGTTGGGAAACAAAGAAAGCCCCGCCACGCATGCTCAGTCGCGCAGTTTCCCAAAGAGGGAGAGCACGTGGTGCCTCCGCCATTGTGACGTTTGTAAGCGGGGGGGGGGTTGGGAAACAAAGAAAGCCCCGCCACGCATGCGCAGTTTCCTCAGGAGGGGGAGAGCACGTGGTGCCTCCGCTATTGTGACGTTTGTAGGCGGGGAAAGAAAGAAAGCCGCGCCACGCGCATGCTCAGTCGCGCAGTTTCCTCAGGAGGGGAAGAGCACGTGGTGCCTGCGCCCATTGTGACGTTTGTCGGAGGAGAACAAAGAAAGCCGCGCCCCGCATGCAAGGGGCGGGGACTAATTGGATAGCTCGCTGAGGACGGGCAGAATGGCCTCGTCCTGCGCTATATCATCCTATCCAGGGGCAGAGGGGGGGCACAGAAAAGGCAAGGAGGCAATGTGGAGATTGTTAGTTCGGGTGCACACACAGTCCTGGTCGGAAAGGAAAAAAACGACATTCTTTATTTTAACTCTGGTATTTACATATTCCGCCCCCGCCCCCCATTGAGTCCCCAGGACCCGCTAATTCCCCACCACTCCTGCCTCGCCGTCTTCCACCTCTGTCGACTTCTCAGACCGTCTGTTCTTCTGGAGGGGGTGGGGTGGGCTTGGGGGGTGGCTGGGGGAAGCCCGAAGTCGAGATACCAGGCCTCCACCCGCCCGCAACACCCACCCCCCCCCCGGACCCCCAGTCAGTCAGTGAGGTGCGGAGTCCCGAGGGAGGTCGCGCCCGAAGTCGCCGAAGACGTGTGGTTCTGGGCGGCCGGGCTCCATTTCCCCGCTTGGCGGGGCCCTTCGACCAAGGGGAAGGTCTTGGGGACGCCGGATGACGGCAGGTAGACGGTGTCTGGCTCTTTTGGGTCGGCTTCCGACACGGGGTTGACGCGACCGGGCCCGAGGCCTGGGCCGGGACCGAGGATGGGGCTGCGACTGGACCCGAGGCTGGGGCTCTGGCTGGACCTGAGGCCGGGGATGCGACTGGAGCCGAGGCTGGGGCTATAGCTGGGCCCGAGGTCAGAGCTGGGACCGAGGCTGGGGCTGGGACTGGACCTGAGGCCGGGGCTGCGACTGGGCCCGAGGCCGGGGCTGCGATTGGACCCGAGGCTGGGGCTGCGATTGGACCCGAGGCTGGGGCTGTAGCTGGGCCTGGGGCTGGGGCCCGGGCTCTGACTGGACCCAAGGCTGGGGCTGTGACTGGGCCCACGGCTGGGGTTCTGACCGGGCCCGAGGCCGGGGCTGCGGCTGGGCCCGAGGCCGGGGCTGCGGCTGGGCCCGAGGCCGGGGCTGCCGCTGGGCCCGAGGCCGGGGCTGCCGCTGGGCCCGAGGCCGGGGCTGCCGCTGGGCCCGAGGCCGGGGCTGCCGCTGGGCCCGAGGCCGGGGCTGCGGCTGGGCCCGAGGCCGGGGCTGCCGCTGGGCCCGAGGCCGGGGCTGCCGCTGGGCCCGAGGCCGGGGCTGCCGCTGGGCCCGAGGCCGGGGCTGCCGCTGGGCCCGAGGCCGGGGCTGCGGCTGGGCCCGAGGCCGGGGCTGCCGCTGGGCCCGAGGCCGGGGCTGCCGCTGGGCCCGAGGCCGGGGCTGCCGCTGGACCCGAGGCCGGGGCTGCCGCTGGACCCGAGGGTGGGGCTGTTGCTGAACGTGAGGTTGAGGCACGGATTGGACCCGAAGCTGAGGCACTGACTGAGCCTGAGGCCGGGGCTGTAGCTGGGCCCGAGGCCGGGGCTGTAGCTGGGCCCGAGGCCGGGGCTGTAGCTGGACCCGAGGCCGGGGCTGTAGCTGGACCCGAGGCCGGGGCTGTAGCTGGGCCCGAGGCCGGGGCTCTGACTGGGCCCGAGGCCGGGGCTCTGACTGGGCCCGAGGCCGGGGCTCAGACTGGGCCCGAGGCCGGGGCTCAGACTGGGCCCGAGGCCGGGGCTCTGACTGGGCCCGAGGCCGGGGCTCTGACTGGGCCCGAGGCCGGGGCTCTGACTGGGCCCGAGGCCGGGGCTCAGACTGGGCCCGAGGCCGGGGCTCTGACTGGGCCCGAGGCCGGGGCTCTGACTGGGCCCGAGGCCGGGCCTCTGACTGGGCCCGAGGCCGGGCCTCTGACTGGGCCCGAGGCCGGGCCTCTGACTGGGCCCGAGGCCGGGGCTCTGACTGGGCCCGAGGCCGAGGCTGTAGCCGGAGTTCTGACTGGGCCCGAGGCCGGGCCTCTGACTGGGCCCGAGGCCGGGCCTCTGACTGGGCCCGAGGCCGGGCCTCTGACTGGGCCCGAGGCCGAGGCTCTGACTGGGCCCGAGGCCGGGCCTCTGACTGGGCCCGAGGCCGAGGCTCTGACTGGGCCCGAGGCCGGGCCTCTGACTGGGCCCGAGGCCGAGGCTGTAGCCTGTGTTCTGACCGGGCCCGAGGCCGGGGCTGTGACCGGGCCCGAGGACGGGGCTCTGACCGGGCCCGAGGACGGGGCTCTGACCGGGCCCGAGGACGGGGCTCTGACCGGGCCCGAGGACGGGGCTGTGACCGGGCCCGAGGACGGGGCTCTGACCGGGCCCGAGGACGGGGCTCTGACCGGGCCCGAGGCCGGGCCTGTCGCTTGGCTCGAGACTGAGGTGGCAGCAGGGCCCGAGGCCGGGGCTGTAGCTGGGCCCGAGGCTGAGCCTTGTTCCGAGCTCGGGGACTGGGTTGCTGCTCGAGTCGAGGCAGGGTGCAAGGACTGGGCCTCTGGAGTCGGGCCGCTCGGGGCCCGTCAGCGGCGGCTGAGCCCTGGGCCTGGCAAACTGCAGCGCGGAGTAGAGCGGGGACAGGGGCGGGCTCTCGGAGAAGGCGGCCGCCAGGTTGTCCAGAGACACGTCATTGTCCGCGGCGTCGGGCACTGGGCAGAAATCGTCAGCGATGTTGAGCGCGGAGAGCTCGGCCTCCCAGATGGACTCGGCCGCTCGGTACATCTCGCTGACCGAGCTGGTGGTGGACGGCTCCGCCTGCTGGACGGTGGCGGGGCAGTCGGAGGCGGCCTGCGGCCCTCCCTCGCTCCGGGGCCTCGGCTTGCCCACGACGCAGCACCGGAGCCGGATCCCCGAGGCGCTCGATTTGACGGAGCGCCGCACCCTCCGGCAGCGCAGCTGAAGCTCTTCGGGCGCCTCCGTCTCGTCCTCCGGCGGAGCCCGGCCGCCCAGCGGGGCCTTCGGCCACCGGCACGTCTCCTCGCGGCTCCCCGAGTCGCTCCTGCCCTGCTCTCCGGCCGAGGCCCCGGGCGGGGCCACAAAGTGGAAGAACGAGGCCGAGGCACTTTGCTCGGCCGCGGACGACGTCGGGGCATCCGCCAGGTGATCCGAGATCACCGAATGGCTGGCGACGATCACTTTCGCCAGCGCCAGGAGGCTGTCCAGGTCGGCCATCGATGGCGTCTCCGTCACCCAGTTGGAGGGCTCGCACACTTCCGCCCGGCCTGATTCCTGAGGAGAGTCACAGAGAAAGAGAGAGAGAGAGAGAGAAGGGGATGAAAGGGGTTGAGGGGGACAAGGCCCTCTCCCGCTAAAAAAAAAAAAATCACATCATCTCCCCACCTCGTCATGCCCAGACCCATCATCTCCCCAATCCCTTCCCATCAAATATCTGCTGCCTTCAAGAGATCCTTGGGGAAACAGGTCATTCCCTTCAGTCTTCCGCCCTGGCACAAAGAGCGGAAGAGTCAGCGGTTACCAGGTTTCGAAATGCTCCAGAGACCGAGCGCAGCCCGGCTTTCAAGGGATACGACAGAGGGATTAACGAGAGGTGCAGCAAATCTAGCCACGTCAACAGAAGACAACATTGAGAAAAAAAAAAAATCAGGCGATGCTTTAGATGTGACTAAGTATCGTTGTGCGGAGAATTGGCCAGTGCAAAGACGCAGGGTCTTTGAAATGATGCATGAGGAAAGTGCGTCCAGAGAGTCTTCACTCACAGGGTGGTGGGTCTGTGGAATTTGCTGCCCCGGGAAGCGACATCATTAAATAAATGTAAAACAGAAATCGACAGTTTGCGAGAAGTAAAGGGAATTCGGGGTGACGGGCAGGAAATTGGACATGAATTTCGATTTGAGGTTCGGATCAGATCAGCCATGATCTTATTGAATGGCGGAGCAGGCTCGAGGGGCCGACTGGCCGGCTCCTGTTTCTTATGTTCTTATAACGATGGACATCACCAGATTATCCTGGTCACAAGGAGTTTTCATCCTGTGACGGATGCATTAGCCGCGGCTTCCTCTAATTGCTAGTGCTTCAATTCTACGCGGGGTGGATTGGTTGAGATGTCATCTTGATTCTCGTGAGATACCGATGCTTTTGGGTCAATCCTCCACGAAAAAGGCAAAAAAAATGAAACCTGGGGGGGCAATCGTTCTTTGGGAACGTTTACCCAGTCAGGGCATTGTCGCATCCCCTTAATTAAAACCTGATGTTTCCCATCAGCGTGTTGGACAAGTATGAATGGCATCAGGCGATAAGGATAAGAGAGAAAGGAAAAACAAAGAGTCTTAAAGTCACACAGACAACTTTGCCCACCCTACTTGTCGACGTTTAACAATCCCGCTGAAAGATGCAGGTGTAGTTGATGATACGAGGCTGATAAGACGAGATTAGTGAGAAGTGTGGAATCTGTAAGAGGTACCGATGGACGACCCCACGTCCAGTTGTGAGCATTCCATTGGCACGTGACGTCAGCGAGGTAGTTGCCATGGATCTCAAGGTCCAGGACAAAGACAGAAATGTTTTCATCTTAAATTTCATTGACCTGGCTACGAGATTTAGTATTTCTACACTAATATACAGTGAGGAGAAGATAAAATTACGGAAAAACGGATAAGGGCTGGACTTGGGACGCCAGCAAAGTTTCTAACCGATAATGGAGGTGAATTCGCTAACACGGAGTTCAGGGAGATGTCGTGAATACGGCAGCTGAGAGCCCTTTCAGCGATGGTCTTTGTGAAAGGAATCATGCTGTGATTGAGAGCATGGTGCGTAACATCTTGGCTGATCGAACAGTGTGAATTCCTGCAAAGAATTCTCCAGATGGTTGGAGGATATAGTCCTTACCAACTAGTCGATGGGTGCGATCCCAAATTACCTTCTATTCTTTGTGATAATCCTCCTGCGCTGGAAGACACTAAAATTGTTCCATTTTTTTCTGAGCATTTATGCATGCAGGAAGACGGGCTTTTATCAAATGTAAGGAATCTTACACCAGGTTATAGTCCAACAGTTTTATTTGAAAATCACAAGCTTTCGGAGGCTTCCTCCTTCATCAGGTGAGTGTCGCGATTCATTGAAAATTACCGCATATATAGTCAGAGAACAATGCCTGGTGATTACAGATAATCTTTCCAACTGCCCGTTATCAAGGCCATCAAATGAATTGAATAGTGTTCAGACAATTTCTGCTCGATGATTTTGCGTTGTCTTGTGTCTCGAAGGCATGGTTACATTGGCGAGACCATGCAGACGCTGCGACAACGGATGAACGGACACCGCGCAACAATCGCCAGACAGGAGGGCTCCCTCCCGGTCGGGGAACACTTCAGCAGTCGAGGACATTCAGCCACCGATCTTCGGGTAAGCGTACTCCAAGGCGGCCTTCGAGACACAAATCGTCGAGCAGAAATCGATAGCCAAGTTCCGCACCCATGAGGGCGGCCTCAACCGGGATCTTGGGTTCATGTCGCGCTACACGTAACCCCACCAGCGAATAAAAGTTATCTGTTTTTAATACAACTGGTCATTCTCTGTCTTTCTCTTCCTTTCGGATGTTTCTCTCTCTCTCTCCCTCTCTGTCTTTGGTTCTGGCCGTTTGTATATTCAGTCGTCTGGTATCTAAGGTTTCTCTGTCTGAACAAGGCCATCAATTCATTTGATGGCCTTGATAACGGGCAGTTGGAAAGATTATCTGTAATCACCAGGCATTGTTCTCTGACTATATATGCGGTCATTTTCAATGAATCTCGACTCTCACCCGACGAAGGAGGAAGCCTCCGAAAGCTTGTGATCTTCAAATAAAACTGATGGACTATAACCTGGCGCTGGAAGATTCCACCCCAGTCCATCACCGGCATCTCCACATCACGGCTCTTATCAAGGCTGAGGTATCAGAGAAAATTCGGAGAGCGCTGATGCATCGTATTAGACCATCTGAGACAGGGTTCAATTCAGGAGATTTGGTAAACTATAAAAGAGGTCGTAGAGAATGCAAAGGCCCTGGTAAGGTGATAGGTACTAAGACAGCACTTGTCCAACCTGGCAAGCAAACTGTTCTGGTTCATTCCTCACGATTAATTGTTCATGAAGAAGTTCCTGAGGTGCAGACTGAGATAGACCAAAGGGCTGGACAGTGGTAATGTCAGTGGTCAAGAAACACATGACAGAGCTACCACATCCAGAGAACAGTTTACCCAAAGTGGCTACACGGGTCCAGAAGGGACAAATGAAAGGAGGGATGCAGCAATTTTGGGGACGTTCAGGATGGCCCAGAAGCCAGGTCCTGCTTCTGGGCCATCCCAGACCGGCAGAATGGGGTAAAAGAGCAGAGAGTTTGGAAGCTGAGTTTTTTTTTTATTCGTTCATTCGCTGGTGAGGCCGGCATTTATTGCCCATCCCTAGTCGCCCCTTGAGGAGGTGGTGGTGAGCCGCCTTCTTGAACCGCTGCAGTCCGTGTGGTGAAGGTTCTCCCACAGTGCTGTTGGGAAGGGAGTTCCAGGATTTTGACCCAGCGACGATGAAGGAACGGCCGATAGATTTCCAAGTCGGGATGGTGTGTGACTCGGAGGGGAACGTGCAGCTGGTGTTGCTCCCATGTGCCTGCTGCCCTGGTCCTTCTAGGTGGTAGAGGTCGCGGGTTTGGGAGGTGCTGTCGAAGAAGCCTTGGCGAGTTGCTGCAGTGCATCCTGTGGATGGTACACACTGCGGCCACGGTGCGCCGGTGGTGAAGGGAGTGAATGTTTAGGGCGGCGGATGGGGTGCCAATCAAGCGGGCTGCTTTATCCTGGATGGTGTCGAGCTTCTTGAGTGTTGTTGGAGCTGCACTCATCCAGGCAAGTGGAGAGTATTCCATCACACTCCTGACTTGTGCCTTGTAGATGGTGGAAAGGCTTTGGGGAGTCAGGAGGTGAGTCACTCGCCGCAGAATACCCAGCCTCTGACCTGCTCTTGTAGCCACAGTATTTATATGGCTGGTCCAGTGAAGTTTCTGGTCAATGGTGACCCCCAGGATGTTGATGGTGGGGGAAGCAGTGTTAGGGAGTCCGAAAGTGGGTCTCATGTCAGAAAACGATCGCGAACTAGAGATGAAAGAGGGAGATCTCACGGTAGTGGTCCCTGCAGACGTAGAAGTAAAGGACGTAGCTTGACCAGGTCAGACAATGAAACAAAGACCACAGAACAGTCACGTAACACAACTAGAAGCAGAAGTACTGATGATCATGAAGTTTTGCTGGCTGCCAATAAACTTGGGGATAAACGAGTGAGAGAGGGGCAAAACAAAGGGAGTGAGATAGTGGGAAAGAATTTGGAGTTTATTCTGAGGTAACGGATAAGGCCCAACCAGCTTTGTCGCACAGATGGGTTTCCACCGATAAAGTCCTTGCAGCTGGAACTTGTGAGGCTGATGTGAGGTTGGTAGTTAGGGGTTTTGAAGTGAAACTGGGTGATACAGATGTTCGGGTGGATTCTCCCACCGCCGGAAAGGCAATCTTAAAAATCTTTTTTGGCCGCGTGACGTAAAGGCCGCATTTCTGCAGGGCGAGACTTTTCCGAGAGAAGTGTTTCTGAAACGGCCTAAAGAGGCAGCAGATGCGGAAGGAAACCAAACAGATGGGCCTACGGCCTGGACGAGGCTCCCAGGGTTTGGTACTTTTCGGTGCGATCTGTTTTGCCGAAAGTAGGTCGTGTTCAACTAAAATCAGATCCCGCTGTGTTTTATTGGAATTTAAAACTGGCAGTCAGGCCCGTGGGGCTTTTAAATATATTGGTTTAGACGCCTGGTATACCTTTAAATCAACAGTCCTGTTTAGAAAGTGTGACTCCCGTCCCAGTGAATCGAACTAGATCATCACAGAAAGGTGATGTTATATCAAAAGAAGAGTCAGACCAATTACGATTGGTCGGTTGAACTGGTCGTGGACTCAGACTAGGTCAGGTGCTAGTTTTGACGGTTTTTGCTCTTGTGGACGCAGTGGATGTGGGATTCCATTTGGCAAATATTTTGAGTGACGTCCTGTGCAATGGGAGGACTGATGATAGTATACCCAGTGAAGGTTATGTCGACAATCGGTCAGTGTGGGATAACGTACACTCGACGAGAAATGCGAGTGAGGAGAGGGTTACGGATTGACCTCGCTGCCTCGATACAAACGCTGGAGAGAAAGGAAATCTCTAAAATTCAATGGGAGGATTGTTTCACGAAAAGAGGCCCATGTACGAGGAGATTATTAAGGGTCACCTCACAATGTAGCTCTGTGAGTAGTATAAGTCGTACAGAGTATGGAGGGTTTCGATTTTTGAAATTTTTGTTTGTATTCTTATAACTGGATAGCCAGTTATAACAACCCCGTCCGCCCATCCCATCCCATAATTTCCCCCCCACCTCATCCCAACCCATCATATCCCCTCGTCCTATCCTGTCCGCCCATTCCATCATGTCCCCCATCCCATCATGTCGCCCCCATCCCAAACCAACATGTCCCCACATCCCATCCCATCATGTGAGCCATCCCATCCCACCATATTCCCCCATCACATCCTATCATGTCCCCCCACCTCATCCCATCATATCCCTCGTCTCATCCTGTCCTCCCATCCCATCAAGTCCGCCCATCCCATCCCATCACATTCCCACATCCCATCCCATCACATTCCCCCATCCCATCCCATCACATTCCCCACATCCCATCACATTCCCCCATCCCATCCCACCACATTCCCCCATCCCATCACATTCCCCACATCCCACCACATTCTCTCATCCCATCCCACCACATTCCCCCATCCCATCCCACCACATTCCC
Source organism: Heptranchias perlo (assembly GCF_035084215.1). Classification (NCBI taxonomy): domain Eukaryota; kingdom Metazoa; phylum Chordata; class Chondrichthyes; order Hexanchiformes; family Hexanchidae; genus Heptranchias; species Heptranchias perlo. The sequence continues at coordinate 113,483 of NW_027139514.1, read as the reverse complement.
CCATCCCATCCCACCACATTCCCACATCCCATCCCACCACATTCCCCCATCCCATCCCAGAACGCCCCCACATCCCATCCCAGAACGCCCCCACATCCCATCCCACCACATTCCCCCATCCCATCCCATCACATTCCCACATCCCATCCCATCACATTCCCCACATCCCATCCCACCACATTCCCACATCCCATCCCACCACATTCCCACATCCCATCCCACCACATTCCCCCATCCCATCCCAGAACGCCCCCACATCCCATCCCATCACATTCCCCACATCCCATCCCACCACATTCCCACATCCCATCCCACCACATTCCCACATCCCATCCCACCACATTCCCCCATCCCATCCCAGAACGCCCCCACATCCCACCACCTTCCCCCATCCCATCCCATCCCATTCCCCCATCCCATCCCACCACATTCCCCCATCCCATCCCATCACATTCCCCACATCCCATCCCACCACATTCCCACATCCCATCCCACCACATTCCCACATCCCATCCCACCACATTCCCCCATCCCATCCCAGAACGCCCCCACATCCCACCACCTTCCCCCATCCCATCCCATCCCATTCCCCCATCCCATCCCACCACATTCCCCCATCCCATCCCATCACATTCCCACATCCCATCCCATCACATTCCCCACATCCCATCCCATCACATTGCCACATCCCATCCCACCACATTCCCCCATCCCATCCCAGAACGCCCCCACATCCCATCCCACCACATTCCCCCATCCCATCCCAGAACGCCCCCACATCCCATCCCATCACATTCCCCCATCCCATCCCATCACATTCCCCACATCCCATCCCATCCCATTCCCCCATCCCATCCCACCACATTCCCCACATCCCATCCCATCACATTCCCACATCCCATCCCATCATATCACCCCATCCCATTGAGCCCCCATCCTATTATGCCCCCCATCCCATCGGGTTCCTCATCCCAACCTGTACCCCACCCCATCGTGCCCCATCCATCCCAGCCTCAGGACTTCCGTGATCGCCTGCCTCCCGTTCAAATCCGTGGCCCCTCCCCTCACCAGCGAGCTCCTCCGCCCTGCCCATTCCCCTCTGCCTCGACTCTGTGCTGCTGTCTCCAGTTGAGAAGGTTTAAGGGGTGAGACCGGATGGAGGACGTTGAAGACTCCGAGGGGTTTCGAAAATAACGTCTGGCTGCTCACAACCTCCCCTCACTCAGTCTGTGTTCCCTCGGCCTGCCCTCAATTAGTCTCCCCTCCCTCAGCACTGCGTCCCCTCCCTCTGTCTGCCCTCCCAGTCTGCCTTCCCTCGGTCTCCCCGTCCATAGACGGCCCTCCCTCCGCCAGCCCTCCCTCTTCTAATCCACAGGATATCCATTGACTTTTAATAGACCGAAAGCCCCAATTGGAGTTGGGGAGAGGGGACGGGGTGGGGAATGGCCCGAATTTGCAATCTGCGCTCCCAGTGCAGACCAGGATGGGGGAGCGACATCAGGAATCCTTTACCCGAAGTTCATGATAGGGACAGTGTGCAAGGAAGTGAAGATGATCTTACCTCAGGCTCCACATCGTGAACAGACTCATGCGATGGCGTTCTACTTGTCTCAGGTTCCTACGGCAGAAGAAAAGATCATTAGTCAAAGCAATTTCCATCGGCCTCGACTGCGTTTCGAGTCGTGCGCAGATCTCTGCGCTCCTCCAATTCCGGCCTCTTGCCCATCCCCGATTTTAATCGCTCCACCATTGGCGGCCGTGCCTTCAGCTGCCTGGGCCCCGAGCTCTGGAATTCCCTCTCAAAACCTCTCCGCCTCTCTCTCCTCCTTTAAGACGCTCCTTAAAACCTACCTCTTTGGCCGAGCTTTTGGTCGCCCGTCCTAATATCTCCTGATGCGGCTCTGTGTCGGACTGTTCGACAATCGCTCCCGTGAAGCCCCTCGGGGTGTTTCTCCACGTTAAATGCGATTTGTTGTCGTCACTTTTGACGTTCCCGGTCCATCCCCCAGACAGGTGTGGCTGCGCTGCTGATCTCCACGGTAACGCCTGCCTGAGGCCTGCAGAATTCAGGCACGTCAACTGATGGACTTCCATCTTTCTCTTCAAACCTGTTGCTTCAGGTGGCCTTTCGACCCCTCCCAAATCATCCAAAGACCATCGATTAGATTCCAGCCTGTAACCCACTCCCGGGTATCTGTTATTCGATATATAAACCCCCCGAACCCCTCGATTAGATTCCAGCCTGTAACTCACTCCCGGGTATCTGTTATTCGATATATAAACCCCCCGAACCCCTCGATTAGATTCCAGCCTGTAACCCACTCCCGGGTATCTGTTATTCTATATATAAACCCCCCGAACCCCTCGATTAGATTCCAGCCTGTAACTCACTCCCGGGTATCTGTTATTCTATATATAAACCCCCCGAACCCCTCGATTAGATTCCAGCCTGTAACTCACTCCCGGGTATCTGTTATTCTATATATAAACCCCCCAAACCCCTCGATTAGATTCCAGCCTGTAACTCACTCCCGGGTATCTGTTATTCGATATATAAACCCCCCGAACCCCTCGATTAGATTCCAGCCTGTAACTCACTCCCGGGTATCTGTTATTCGATATATAAACCCCCCCGAACCCCTCGATTAGATTCCAGCCTGTAACTCACTCCCGGGTATCTGTTATTCGATATATAAACCCCCCCGAACCCCTCGATTAGATTCCAGCCTGTAACTCACTCCCGGGTATCTGTTATTCTATATATAAACCCCCCCGAACCCCTCGATTAGATTCCAGCCTGTAACTCACTCCCGGGTATCTGTTATTCTATATATAAACCCCCCGAACCCCTCGATTAGATTCCAGCCTATAACTCACTCCCAGGTATCTGTTATTCTATATATAAACCGCCCCCCGAACCCCTCGATTAGATTCCAGCCTGTAACTCACTCCCGGGTATCTGTTATTCTATATATAAACCCCCCGAACCCCTCGATTAGATTCCAGCCTGTAACTCACTCCCGGGTATCTGTTATTCTATATATAAACCCCCGAACCCCTCGATTAGATTCCAGCCTGTAACTCACTCCCGGGTATCTGTTATTCTATATATAAACCCCCCCGAACCCCTCGATTAGATTCCAGCCTGTAACTCACTCCCGGGTATCTGTTATTCTATATATAAACCCCCCGAACCCCTCGATTAGATTCCAGCCTATAACTCACTCCCAGGTATCTGTTATTCTATATATAAACCGCCCCCCGAACCCCTCGATTAGATTCCAGCCTGTAACTCACTCCCGGGTATCTGTTATTCTATATATAAACCCCCCGAACCCCTCGATTAGATTCCAGCCTGTAACTCACTCCCGGGTATCTGTTATTCTATATATAAACCCCCCCGAATCCCTCGATTAGATTCCAGCCTGTAACTCACTCCCGGGTATCTGTTATTCTATATATAAACCCCCCGAACCCCTCGATTAGATTCCAGCCTGTAACTCACTCCCGGGTATCTGTTATTCTATATATAAACCCCCCCCCCCGAACCCCTCGATTAGATTCCAGCCTGTAACTCACTCCCGGGTATCTGTTATTCTATATATAAACCCCCCCGAACCCCTCGATTAGATTCCAGCCTGGAACTCACTCCCGGGTATCTGTTATTCTATATATAAACCCCCTGAACCCCTCGATTAGATTCCAGCCTGTAACTCACTCCCGGGTATCTGTTATTCTATATATAAACCCCCCGAACCCCTCGATTAGATTCCAGCCTGTAACTCACTCCCGGGTATCTGTTGTTCTATATATAAACCCCCCCGAACCCCTCGATTAGATTCCAGCCTGTAACTCACTCCCGGGTATCTGTTATTCTATATATAAACCCCCCGAACCCCTCGATTAGATTCCAGCCTGTAACTCACTCCCGGGTATCTGTTATTCTATATATAAACCCCCCGAACCCCTCGATTAGATTCCAGCCTGTAACTCACTCCCGGGTATCTGTTATTCTATATATAAACCCCCCGAACCCCTCGATTAGATTCCAGCCTGTAACTCACTCCCGGGTATCTGTTATTCTATATATAAACCCCCCGAACCCCTCGATTAGATTCCAGCCTGTAACTCATTCCCGGGTATCTGTTAATTTTGCTGTATGTCGTACTGTCGCTGTCTGTGACTTCTGACCCTTAACGAGTTGACGAAGGGATTTAAATATTCCGCAGTCGTCATTGGTTACCGGGCCTTTACATTATGGATTCTGAACAAATTGATTCTGTTTTTGCTTCAATGAAAGACGCTCCTCGTTTCATTCTGTGACTCTGGTTTTCTCCGTACGATCCGAAAGATGGAAGCTCCAGAGCACCCACCCCCCGGAGGTCGGCCGCACGCTGAGGGAGCGCTGCACTGTCGGAGGGGCCGTCTTTCGGGTGAGACATTAAACCGAGGGGCCCCCGTCTGCCCGTCTCAGTTGGATGGAAAAGATCCCTCGGCCGCTCTTTCGAAGAACAGTTCTCCCCGGTGTCCTGCCTAACATTTACCCCTCAACCAACATCCACTTAAACAGATTGTCTGGTCATTTATCACGTTGCAGTTTGTGGGATCTTGCTGTGCGTACATTGGCTGACACGTTTGCTGCATGACAACAGAGACTACTCTTCAAAAGAGCTTCGCTGGCTGTAAACCGCTTTGGGACGTCCTGCGATCATGAAAGGCACCTGTAGAAATGTAACTTCTTGCATAGAGGCCCCTCTAACCCCTCTCTCACTCCGCTGTATCTGGGGAGGTTCCTCTAACCCCTCTCTCACTCCGCTGTATCTGGGGAGGTCCCTCTCACCCCTCTCTCACTCTCCTGTATCTGGGGAGGTCCCTCTAACCCCTCTCTCACTCTCCTGTATCTGGGGAGGTCCCTCTAATCCCTCTCTCTCACTCCTGTATCTGGGGAGGTCCCTCTAACACCTCTCTCACACTCCTGTATCTGGGGAGGTCCCTCTAACCCCTCTCTCACTCCGCTGTATCTGGGGAGGTCCCTCTAACCCCTCTCTCTCTCTCCTGTATCTGGGGAGGTCCCTCTAATCCCTCTCACTCACTCCTGTATCTGGGGAGGTCCCTCTAACCCCTCTCTCACACTCCTGTATCTGGGGAGGTCCCTCTAACCCCTCTCTCACTCTCCTGTATCTGGGGAGGTCCCTCTAACCTCTCCCTCACACACTCCTGTATCTGGGGAGGTCCCTCTAACCCCTCTCTCACTCTCCTGTATCTGGGGAGGTCCCTCTAACCCCTCTCTCACTCTCCTGTATCTGGGGAGGTCCCTCTAACCTCTCCCTCACACACTCCTGTATCTGAGGAGGTCCCTCCAGTCCCTCTCACACACACCTCTGCATCTGGGGAGGTCCCTCTAACCTCTCCCTCACACACTCCTGTATCTGAGGAGGTCCCTCCAGTCCCTCTCACACACACCTCTGCATCTGGGGAGGTCCCTCTAGCCCCTCTCTCACACTCTCCTGTATCTGGGGAGGTCCCTCTAACCCCTCTCTCACACACTTCTGCATCTGGGGAGGTTCCTCTAACCCCTCTCTCACACACTTCTGCATCTGGGGAGGTCCCGCTAACCCCTCTCTCACACACTCCTGTATCTGGAGAGGTCCCTCTAACCCCTCTCTCACACACTCCTGTATCTGGAGAGGTCCCTCGAACCCCTCTCTCACTCCTGTATCTGGAGAGGTCCCTCTAACCCTCTCTCACACACTCCTGTATCTGGAGAGGTCCCTCTAACCCCTCTCTCACACACTGCTGTATCTGGGGAGGTCCCTCTAACCCCTCTCTCACTCCTGTATCTGGGGAGGTCCCTCTAACCCCTCTCTCACTCCTGTATCTGGTGAGGTCCCTCTAACCCCTCTCTCTCACACTCCTGTATCTGGGGAGGTCCCTCTAACCCCTCTCTCACACTCCTGTATCTGGGGAGGTCCCTCTAACCCCTCTCTCACACTCCTGTATCTGGGGAGGTCCCTCTAACCCCTCTCTCTCACACATTCCTGTATCTGGGGAGGTCCCTCTAACCCCCTTCTCTCACACTCCTGTATCTAGGGAGGTCCCTCTCACCCCTCTCTCTCACACTCCTGTATCTGGGGAGGTCCCTCTATCCCCCCTCTCTCTCTCACACTCCTGTATCTGGGGAGGTCCCTCTAACCCCTCTCTCACACTCCTGTATCTGGGGAGGTCCCTCTAACCCCTCTCTCACTCTCCTGTATCTGGGGAGGTCCCTCTAACCTCTCCCTCACACACTCCTGTATCTGGGGAGGTCCCTCTAACCCCTCTCTCACTCTCCTGTATCTGGGGAGGTCCCTCTAACCCCTCTCTCACTCTCCTGTATCTGGGGAGGTCCCTCTAACCTCTCCCTCACACACTCCTGTATCTGAGGAGGTCCCTCCAGTCCCTCTCACACACACCTCTGCATCTGGGGAGGTCCCTCTAACCTCTCCCTCACACACTCCTGTATCTGAGGAGGTCCCTCCAGTCCCTCTCACACACACCTCTGCATCTGGGGAGGTCCCTCTAGCCCCTCTCTCACACTCTCCTGTATCTGGGGAGGTCCCTCTAACCCCTCTCTCACACACTTCTGCATCTGGGGAGGTTCCTCTAACCCCTCTCTCACACACTTCTGCATCTGGGGAGGTCCCGCTAACCCCTCTCTCACACACTCCTGTATCTGGAGAGGTCCCTCTAACCCCTCTCTCACACACTCCTGTATCTGGAGAGGTCCCTCGAACCCCTCTCTCACTCCTGTATCTGGAGAGGTCCCTCTAACCCTCTCTCACACACTCCTGTATCTGGAGAGGTCCCTCTAACCCCTCTCTCACACACTGCTGTATCTGGGGAGGTCCCTCTAACCCCTCTCTCACTCCTGTATCTGGGGAGGTCCCTCTAACCCCTCTCTCACTCCTGTATCTGGTGAGGTCCCTCTAACCCCTCTCTCTCACACTCCTGTATCTGGGGAGGTCCCTCTAACCCCTCTCTCACACTCCTGTATCTGGGGAGGTCCCTCTAACCCCTCTCTCACACTCCTGTATCTGGGGAGGTCCCTCTAACCCCTCTCTCTCACACATTCCTGTATCTGGGGAGGTCCCTCTAACCCCCTTCTCTCACACTCCTGTATCTAGGGAGGTCCCTCTCACCCCTCTCTCTCACACTCCTGTATCTGGGGAGGTCCCTCTATCCCCCCTCTCTCTCTCACACTCCTGTATCTGGGGAGGTCCCTCTAACCCCTCTCTCACACTCCTGTATCTGGGGAGGTCCCTCCCACCCCTCTCTCTCACACTCCTGTATCTGGGGAGGTCCCTCTAACCCCTCTCTCACACACTCCTGTATCTGGAGAGGTCCCTCTAACCCCTCTCTCACACTCCTGTATCTGGGGAGGTCCCTCCTACCCCTCTCTCTCACACTCCTGTATCTGGGGAGGTCCCTCTAACCCCTCTCTCACATTCCTGCATCTGGGGAGGTCCCTCTAACCCCCTTCTCTCACACTCCTGTATCTGGGGTGGTCCCTCTCACCCCTCTCTCTCACACTCCTGTATCTGGGGAGGTCCCTCTCACCCCTCTCTCTCACTCTCCTGTATCTGGGGAGGTCCCTCTCACCCCTCTCTCACTTTCCTGTATCTGGAGAGGTCCCTCTAACCCCTCTCTCTCACACTCCTGCATCTGGGGAGGTCCCTCTAACCCCTCTCTCACACTCCTGTATCTGGGGAGGTCCCTCTAACCCCTCTCTCACACTCCTGTATCTGGAGAGGTCCCTCTAACCCCTCTCACACACTCCTGTATCTGGGGAGGTCCCTCTAACCCCTCTCTCACACTCCTGTATCTGGGGAGGTCCCTCTAACCCGTCTCTCACACTCCTGTATCTGGGGAGGCCCCTCTAACCCCTCTCTCACACTCCTGTATCTGGAGAGGTCCCTCTAACCCCTCTCTCACACATTCCTGTATCTGGAGAGACCCCAAACTTTGGAAAGCCCCAGGCTTTGAAATCCCAAACTTGGCGTCAATGACCCTGTTTCCAAATTCCCCATCGCCTTGTCTGCCGCTCGTTTTCTGACCGTGACATGAAACCCCTCCCTGGCCTTCCCTTCCTGGCTCTGCTCAGCTCAGTCAATTGGGAACGCGGCCTTCGAGCTGTCTGACCCTGGGGTCACCCCACCTCCCTCGGGATCAGCCCCCTCCATTTCCTGCTAGTTGGTGAAAGTTGCGGCCTGTAGAGTGAACGATCACGACCAAGGGCGCAGTGTTCTACCTTGCATGGGTCAGAGGTGACGGGCGCAGGTGACGGTGATCGACTGCTCTCTGATTTGTCCATCGTTTCCGTTCTTTTCCCATCTGAGGAAGGAAACAGCATTAGGATCGGTTCATCTGTCTGAGCCATCGATCACTCTATCGTGCTCTCTATCTCTCTATCAATCTATCTTGCTCTATCTCTCTCTCCCTCGGTCTCCATCTCGCTCCATCTCTCTCCTTCTTGCTCTCTCTCTATCGCTCTCCATCTCGCTCTCTCACTCTCTCTCTCTCTACCTTGATCCCTCTCTACCTCGATTTCTCTATCTACCCATCTATCTGTTTTTCTCCCTCTCTCTCTGTTGTGCTCTATCTCTATCTCTCTCGATTTCTCTCTCTCAATCTCTAACTCTCTCTCTCGTTCTCGCTATCTCTATCTACCTATCTATCTGTTTTTCTCTCTCTATCGTGCTCTATCTCTATCTCTATCTCTTGATTTCTCTCTCTATCGATATCTAACTCTTTCTCGATCTCTCTAACTCTTTCTTGATCTCTCTACCTCTTTCTCGATCTCTCTACCTCTTTCTCGATCTCTCTACCTCTATCTACCTATCTATCTGTTTTTCTATCTCTCTCTATCCAAGAGTCAGAAGATCATGAGTTCGAGCCCCCACTCCAGGGACTCGAGCCCCATAATCCAGGGCCGACGATCCCGGTGCCAGCACCGAGGGAGTGCTGCGCTGTCGGAGGTGCCGTCTTTCGGACGAGACGTTAAACCGAGGATCCATCTGCCTGATCCAGGCTGAGGTAAAAGGTCCTACAACACTATTGGAAGAAGAGCAGGGGGTCGATGAGGGGAGTGCAGTGGATGTTGTGTATATGGACTTTCAAAAGGCGTTTGATAAAGTACCACATAATAGACTTGTTAGCAAAATTAAAACCCATGGGATTAAAGGGACAGTGGCAGCGTGGATACAAAATTGGCTCAGGTACAGAAAGCAGAGAGTAGTGGTGAACGGTTGTTTTTCAGACTGGAGGGAAGTATACAGTGGTGTTCCCCAGGGGTCAGTATTAGGACCACCTCCTGCACCCAAGGTCTGTAGTGCATCAGCAGAGAACCTTGGTGCATGCACTCTCGCAGACCTGGTACCAACTCAGATCGTCAGATTGGTGAGCTCTGGTGTGCAGATTGGAGGATGTGGGATTTAGTAGTGCGCAACCTTTATTCAATGTTTTAACATAACTCATCAGTGTGTAAACATAGGAACGGGATTTGCATCTGTGTTTTACGTGTGCGATGTCTGATCTCTGTTCAGACTCCGTGCAGACTTTTTTTTTAGGCAAATAACAGGTACCGGCTACCTTTAAGAGATTTTAAGCGACATCCTCCCTTTAAGAGATTGGGGTTCCCCCTGCTGGTGGAACTCCTTGAATCCTCGTGTCAGGCCTGTTTTTTAACGCTGCTTGAAGGGGAGTCCTCAGGCTGGACTAATGTCTCGTTCTGCCTCCACAGGAAGCACCGGGTGTGGGTTAGTCACAGATCGCGCCACCCGCACCCAATTATCGGCCTCGTCCATGTTGACCCCCCTCCCTTTGTGTTTATACAGCACTTGAACACATCACTGAAACATCTTACAGAAAGGACGTGTATTTATACAGCACAACTCGGAAACAGCCCACAGAATGAACTTGTAATGATACAGCACCTTATCATATCCGAGAAATATCCCACAGAATGAACTTGTAATGATACAGCACGTTATCACATCAGAGAAATATCCCACAGAATGAACTTGTAATGATACAGCACGTTATCACATCAGAGAAATATCCCACAGAATGAACTTGTAATGATACAGCACGTTATCACATCAGAGAAATATCCCACAGAATGAACTTGTAATGATACAGCACGTTATCACATCAGAGAAATATCCCACAGAATGAACTTGTAATGATACAGCACATTATCAAAACTCGGAAATATCCCACAGAATGAACTTGTAATGATACAGCACATTATCATATCTGAGAAATATCCCACAGAATGAACTTGTAATGATACAGCACGTTATCATATCTGAGAAATATCCCACAGAATGAACTTGTAATGATACAGCATGTTATCAAAACTCAGAAATATCCCACAGAATGAACTTGTAATGATACAGCACATTATCATATCTGAGAAATATCCCACAGAATGAACTTGTAATGATACAGCACTTGATCATATCTGAGAAATATCCCACAGAATGAACTTGTAATGATACAGCACGTTATCAAAACTCGGAAATATCCCACAGAATGAACTTGTAATGATACAGCACGTTATCAAAACTCGGAAATATCCCACAGAATGAACTTGTAATGATACAGCACTTGATCATATCTGAGAAATATCCCACAGAATGAACTTGTAATGATACAGCACGTTATCAAAACTCGGAAATATCCCACAGAATGAACTTGTAATGATACAGCACTTGATCATATCTGAGAAATATCCCACAGAATGAACTTGTAATGATACAGCACGTTATCAAAACTCGGAAATATCCCACAGAATGAACTTGTAATGATACAGCACGTTATCAAAACTCGGAAATATCCCACAGAATGAACTTGTAATGATACAGCACGTTATCATATCTGAGAAATATCCCACAGAATGAACTTGTAATGATACAGCACTTGATCATATCTGAGAAATATCCCACAGAATGAACTTGTAATGATACAGCACGTTATCATATCTGAGAAATATCCCACAGAATGAACTTGTAATGATACAGCATGTTATCAAAACTCAGAAATATCCCACAGAATGAACTTGTAATGATACAGCACTTGATCATATCTGAGAAATATCCCACAGAATGAACTTGTAATGATACAGCACGTTATCAAAACTCGGAAATATCCCACAGAATGAACTTGTAATGATACAGCACGTTATCAAAACTCGGAAATATCCCACAGAATGAACTTGTAATGATACAGCACTTGATCATATCTGAGAAATATCCCACAGAATGAACTTGTAATGATACAGCACGTTATCAAAACTCGGAAATATCCCACAGAATGAACTTGTAATGATACAGCACTTGATCATATCTGAGAAATATCCCACAGAATGAACTTGTAATGATACAGCACGTTATCAAAACTCGGAAATATCCCACAGAATGAACTTGTAATGATACAGCACGTTATCAAAACTCGGAAATATCCCACAGAATGAACTTGTAATGATACAGCACATTATCATATCTGAGAAATATCCCACAGAATGAACTTGTAATGATACAGCACGTTATCACAGCTCAGAAATATCCCACAGAATGAACTTGTAATGATATAACATGTTATCACAGCTCAGAAACATCCTATGGGACTCCACAGCCAATGAATGAATCCTGAAATTCAATGATTCTTGTTCCAGATGCTGCCCAGTAACAGAATGCAGTAAATCTCCCATCAATCTGATGCTGGTGTCGCTATTTAAGGGGGCAGACATTGCTCACTCAACTCCCCTGCTCTTTCTCCAACTGTGCCATGCAATGGGACCGGTGCATAATGCCTCATCCCAAGGGTGGCACCTTCGACAAAGCCGCACCCCCTCCATCCTTTGCACTTGGCAATGCCAGCCTGCAGTGTGGGCTCACACCCTGGTGTCAGGAGCGTGAACCCCAGCACCCATGAAGACCAAGCAACTGAGCCAAGTTACACACAATGGAAGGGATGGTTTGCTTTTTTTTTTGAAATGCAGGCCATTTGATTTATTTTCTCGTGCAAAAAATATCCCCCTCCATGCAATTTCTACTTACATGAAGCTGAGTGTGAGGCGCTGGAGAATTGAGTGTTTAAATCATGGTGCAATGCACTGGGAGCTGGACTCACCACTGCACACACTCAGCCAGCCCTGGCTCACGCGCTCAGTCCCCATGGTGATCCCCGGAGCGCGTGGCCGCCTGCTCCCTTTGTGACGTCACGTCAAGGGGTGGGGGGGGGGGGGAACCGCGGGAGAGCAAAAAAAAAACCACCGCAAAAACCCCACCCACTCCGCACCGCGCATGCTCGGCTTCCGCCGCGCCCTGCATTGTGGGAGGTGTAGTCCACTCGCCCCCGCCCCAGCCCGCCCCGCGCAGCGCCTGGACTACAACTCCCGGCAGCGGCGCGCCACGCTTGCTGCAAGCACGCCTTGGTTGCATGCTGCCTGGGAAAGGCGCCATGTGCACCCAGTTCCTGGTGTGTTTGTCGCACCATGCACCCAGTCCTGGTGTTATTGGTGGGTTTGTCGCACTATGCACCCAGTCCTGGTGTTATTGGTGTGTGTGTTGCACTATGCACCCAGTCCTGGTGTTATTGGTGTGTTTGTCGCACTATGCACCCAGTCCTGGTGTTATTGGTGTGTTTGTCGCACTATGCACCCAGTCCTGGTGTTATTGGTGTGTGTGTTGCACTATGCACCCAGTCCTGGTGTTATTGGTGTGTGTGTTGCACTATGCACCCAGTCCTGGTGTTATTGGTGTGTTTGTCGCACTATGCACCCAGTCCTGGTGATATTGGTGTGTTTGTTGCATTATGCACCCAGTCCTGGTGTTATTGGTGTGTTTGTTGCACCATGCACCCAGTCCTGGTGTTATTGGTGTGTGTGTTGCACTATGCACCCAGTCCTGGTGTTATTGGTGTGTTTGTCGCACTATGCACCCAGTCCTGGTGTTATTGGTGTGTTTGTCGCACTATGCACCCAGTCCTGGTGTTATTGGTGTGTGTGTTGCACTATGCACCCAGTCCTGGTGTTATTGGTGTGTGTGTTGCACTATGCACCCAGTCCTGGTGTTATTGGTGTGTTTGTCGCACCATGCACCCAGTCCTGGTGTTATTGGTGTGTTTGTTGCACTATGCACCCAGTCCTGGTGTTATTGGTGTGTTTGTTGCACTATGCACCCAGTCCTGGTGTTATTGGTGTGTTTGTCGCACCATGCACCCAGTCCTGGTGTTATTGGTGTGTTTGTCGCACTATGCACCCAGTCCTGGTGTTATTGGTGTGTTTGTCGCACCATGCACCCAGTCCTGGTGTTATTGGTGTGTTTGTCGCACTATGCACCCAGTCCTGGTGTTATTGGTGTGTTTGTCGCACCATGCACCCAGTCCTGGTGTTATTGGTGTGTTTGTCGCACTATGCACCCAGTCCTGGTGTTATTGGTGTCTTTGTTGCACTATGCACCCAGTCCTGGTGTTATTGGTGTATGTGTTGCACTATGCACTCAGTCCTGGTGTGATTGGTGTACTATGCACCCAGTCCTGGTGTTATTGGTGTGTTTGTTGCACTATGCACCCAGTCCTGGTGTTATTGGTGTGTTTGTTGCACTATGCACCCAGTCCTGGTGTTATTGGTGTGTTTGTTGCACTATGCACCCAGTCCTGGTGATATTGGTGTGTTTGTTGCATTATGCACCCAGTCCTGGTGATATTGCTGTGTTTGTCGCACTATGCACCCAGTCCTGGTGTTATTGGTGTGTTTGTTGCACTATGCACCCAGTCCTGGTGTTATTGGTGTGTGTGTTGCACTATGCACTCAGTCCTGGTGTGATTGGTGTGTTTGTTGCACTATGCACCCAGTCTTGGTGTGTTTGTTGCACTATGCACCCAGTCCTGGTGTTATTGGTGTGTTTGTTGCACTATGCACCCAGTCCTGGTGATATTGGTGTGTTTGTTCCACTATGCACCCAGTCCTGGTGTTATTGGTGTATGTGTTGCACTATGCACTCAGTCCTGGTGTGATTGGTGTGTTTGTTGCACTATGCACCCAGTCCTGGTGTTATTGGTGTGTTTGTTGCACTATGCACCCAGTCCTGGTGTTATTGGTGTGTTTGTTGCACTATGCACCCAGTCCTGGTGATATTGGTGTGTTTGTTGCATTATGCACCCAGTCCTGGTGATATTGCTGTGTTTGTCGCACTATGCACCCAGTCCTGGTGTTATTGGTGTGTTTGTTGCACTATGCACCCAGTCCTGGTGTTATTGGTGTGTGTGTTGCACTATGCACCCAGCCCCGGTGTTATTGGTGTGTTTGTCGCACTATGCACCCAGTCCTGGTGTTATTGGTGTGTTTGTCGCACTATGCACCTAGTCCTGGTGTTGTTGGTGTGTTTGTCGCACTATGCACCCAGTCCTGGTGTTATTGGTGTGTTTGTTGCACTATGCACCCAGTCCTGGTGTTATTGGTGTGTTTGTTGAGCTATGCACCCAGTCCTGGTGTTATTGGTGAGTTTGTTGCATTATGCACCCAGTCCTGGTGTTATTGGTGAGTTTGTTGCACTATGCACCCAGTCCTGGTGTTATTGGTGTGTTTGTCGCACTATGCACCCAGTCCTGGTGTTATTGGTGAGTTTGTTGCATTATGCACCCAGTCCTGGTGTTATTGGTGTATGTGTTGCACTATGCACTCAGTCCTGGTGTGATTGGTGTGTTTGTTGCACTATGCACCCAGTCCTGGTGTTATTGGTGTGTTTGTTGCACTATGCACCCAGTCCTGGTGTTATTGGTGTGTTTGTTGCACTATGCACCCAGTCCTGGTGATATTGGTGTGTTTGTTGCATTATGCACCCAGTCCTGGTGATATTGCTGTGTTTGTCGCACTATGCACCCAGTCCTGGTGTTATTGGTGTGTTTGTTGCACTATGCACCCAGTCCTGGTGTTATTGGTGTGTGTGTTGCACTATGCACTCAGTCCTGGTGTTATTGGTGTGTTTGTTGCACTATGCACCCAGTCCTGGTATTATTGGTGTGTTTGTCGCACTATGCACCCAGTCCTGGTGTTATTGGTGTGTTTGTTGCATTATGCACCCAGTCCTGGTGTTATTGGTGTGTTTGTTGCATTATGCACCCAGTCCTGGTGTTATTGGTGTGTTTGTCGCACTATGCACCCAGTCCTGGTGTTATTGGTGTGTTTGTCGCACTATGCACCCAGTCCTGGTGATATTGCTGTGTTTGTTGCACTATGCACCCAGTCCTGGTGTTATTGGTGTGTTTGTTGCACTATGCACCCAGTCCTAGTGTTATAGGTGTCTTTGTTGCACTATGCACCCAGTCCTGGTGTTATTGGTGTGTTTGTCGCACTATGCACCCAGTCCTGGTGATATTGCTGTGTTTGTTGCACTATGCACCCAGTCCTGGTGTTATTGGTGTGTTTGTTGCACTATGCACCCAGTCCTAGTGTTATAGGTGTCTTTGTTGCACTATGCACCCAGTCCTGGTGTTATTGGTGAGTTTGTTGCATTATGCACCCAGTCCTGGTGTTATTGGTGAGTTTGTTCCACTATGCACCCAGTCCTGGTGTTATTGATGTATTTGTTGCATTATGCACCCAGTCCTGGTGTTATTGGTGTGTGTTTGTTGCACTATGCACCCAGTCCTGGTGTTATTGGTGTCTTTGTCGCACTATGCACCCAGTCCTGGTGTTATTGGTGTGTTTGTCGCACTATGCACCCAGTCCTGGTGTTATTGGTGTGTTTGTTGCATTATGCACCCATTCCTGGTGTTATTGGTGTGTTTGTTGCACTATGCACCCAGTCCCGGTGATATTGGTGTGTTTGTCGCACTATGCACCCAGTCCTGGTGTTATTGGTGTGTTTGTCGCATTATGCACCCAGTCCTGGTGTTATTGGTGTGTTTGTTGCATTATGCACCCAGTCCTGGTGTTATTGGTGTGTTTGTTGCATTATGCACCCAGCCCCGGTGTTATTGGTGTGTTTGTCGCACTATGCACCCAGTCCTGGTGTTATTGGTGTGTTTGTCGCACTATGCACCTAGTCCTGGTGTTGTTGGTGTGTTTGTCGCACTATGCACCCAGTCCTGGTGTTATTGGTGTGTTTGTTGCACTATGCACCCAGTCCTGGTGTTATTGGTGTGTTTGTTGAGCTATGCACCCAGTCCTGGTGTTATTGGTGAGTTTGTTGCATTATGCACCCAGTCCTGGTGTTATTGGTGAGTTTGTTGCACTATGCACCCAGTCCTGGTGTTATTGGTGTGTTTGTCGCACTATGCACCCAGTCCTGGTGTTATTGGTGAGTTTGTTGCATTATGCACCCAGTCCTGGTGTTATTGGTGTGTGTTTGTTGCACTATGCACCCAGTCCTGGTGTTATTGGTGTGTGTGTTGCATTATGCACCCAGTCCTGGTGTTATTGGTGGGTTTGTCGCACTATGCACCCAGTCCTGGTGTGATTGGTGTGTTTGTCGCACTATGCACCCAGTCCTGGTGTTATTGGTGTGTTTGTCGCACTATGCACCCAGTCTTGGTGTTATTGGTGTGTTTGTCGCACTATGCACCCAGTCCTGGTGTTATTGGTGGGTTTGTTGCACTATGCACCCAGTCCCAGTGTTATTGGTGTCTTTGTTGCACTATGCACCCAGTCCTGGTGTTATTGGTGTGTGTGTTGCACTATGCACTCAGTCCTGGTGTTATTGGTGAGTTTGTTCCACTATGCACCCAGTCCTGGTTTTATTGCTGTGTTTGTTGCATTATGCACCCAGTCCTGGTGATATTGGTGTGTTTGTTGCATTATGCACCCAGTCCTGGTGATATTGGTGTGTTTGTTGCATTATGCACCCAGTCCTGGTGTTATTGGTGTGTTTGTTGGACTATGCACCCAGTCCTAGTGTTATAGGTGTCTTTGTTGCACTATGCACCCAGTCCTGGTGTTATTGGTGAGTTTGTTGCATTATGCACCCAGTCCTGGTGTTATTGGTGAGTTTGTTCCACTATGCACCCAGTCCTGGTGTTATTGGTGTGTGTGTTGCACTATGCACCCAGTCCTGGTGTTATTGGTGAGTTTGTTCCACTATGCACCCAGTCCTGGTTTTATTGCTGTGTTTGTTGCATTATGCACCCAGTCCTGGTGTTATTGGTGTGTTTGTTGCATTATGCTCCCAGTCCTGGTGTTATTGGTGTGTTTGTTGCACTATGCACCCAGTCCTAGTGTTATAGGTGTCTTTGTTGCACTATGCACCCAGTCCTGGTGTTATTGGTGAGTTTGTTGCATTATGCACCCAGTCCTGGTGTTATTGGTGAGTTTGTTCCACTATGCACCCAGTCCTGGTGTTATTGGTGTGTTTGTCGCACTATGCACCCAGTCCTGGTGATATTGGTGTGTTTGTTGCATTATGCTCCCAGTCCTGGTGTTATTGGTTTGTTTGTTGCATTATGCACCCAGTCCTGGTGTTATTGGTTTGTTTGTTGCATTATGCTCCCAGTTCTGGTGTTATTGGTGTGTTTGTTGAGCTATGCACCCAGTCCTGGTGTTATTGGTGTGTTTGTTGAGCTATGCACCCAGTCCTGGTGTTATTGGTGTGTTTGTTGCACTATGCACCCAGTCCTGGTGTTATTGTTGTGTTTGTCGCACTATGCACCCAGTCCTGGTGTTATTGGTGTGTTTGTTGCATTATGCACCCAGTCCTGGTGTTATTGGTGTGTTTGTCGCACTATGCACCCAGTCCTGGTGATATTGGTGTGTTTGTTGCATTATGCACCCAGTCCTGGTGTTATTGGTGTGTTTGTTGCATTATGCTCCCAGTCCTGGTGTTATTGGTGTGTTTGTTGAGCTATGCACCCAGTCCTGGTGTTATTGGTGTGTTTGTTGCACTATGCACCCAGTCCTGGTGTTATTGGTGTGTTTGTCGCATTATGCACCAGTCCTGGTGTTATTGGTGTGTTTGTTGCACTATGCACTCAGTCCCAATGTTATTGCTGTGTTTGCCACACTATGCACCCAGCCCCGGTGTTATTACTGTTTTTGTCACACTATGCACCCAGTCCTGGTGTTATTGGTGTATTTCTCGCATTATGCACCCAGTCCTGGTGTTATTGGTGAGTTTGTTCCACTATGCACCCAGTCCTGGTGTTATTGGTTTGTTTGTTGCATTATAAACCCAGTCCCGGTGTTATTGGTGTGTTTGTTGCACTATGCACCCAGTCCTGGTGTTATTGGTTTGTTTGTTGCATTATACACCCAGTCCTGGTGTTATTGCTGTTTTTGTTGCATTGTACACCCATTCCTGGTGTTATTGGTCTGTTTGTTGCACTATGCACCCATTCCTGGTGTTATTGCTGTTTTTGTTGCATTATACACACAGTCCTGGTGTTATTGGTCTGTTTGTTGCATTATACACCCAGTCCCCAGTGTAGTGGGTTCTTTACTCTGTGTCTAACCCGTGCTGTACCTGGACTGGGAGTGTTTAATGGGATGGTGTAGAGGGAGCTTTACTCTGTATCTAACCTGTGCTGTACCTGCCCTGAGAGTGTTTGATGGGACTGTGTAGACGGAGCTTTACTCTGTATCTAACCTGTGCTATACCTCCCTGGGAGTGTTTGATCGGACAGTGTAGAGGGAGCTTTACTCTTCATCTAACTCATGCTGTACCTGCCCTGGGAGTGTTTGATGGGTCAGTGTAGAGAGATTTTGCTCTGTATCTAACCCATGTTGTACCTGCCCTGTCTTTGATTGTTGGGACAGTGTGGAGAGATTTTGCTCTGTATGTAACTGTGTACCTGCCCTGGGAGTGTTTGATGGGACGGTGTGGAGGGAGCTTTACTCTGTATCTAACCCATGCTGTTCCCGACTGGGCTGTACAGCGATGCCCTTCATGGTTGAATTGCTTGTCAGCACGAACTGTCGAGGTTCAGTCCGATGCGAGGGTTGATTGAGATCCTGGAAAGTTCCTGCGACTGTGAGATTCACGGGTCGGAAAACTGACTGAGGACAGCCACTGAATTTTCCCTTCGGGCAGGTTTCACCGACTGAGGAGGGTCAGAGCGGGACTTCTGCCCACCACACCGACCCCACCGTGACCCTGGCCCATTCTCCTGGGTTGGCAGGCATTCATTAATCTCTGCCCCACTGAGGGAGCCCGCTGGTGCTGGTCTACCGAATGCAGAGATGCCCAGGGAGCAGGAGGATCTTTTAGAGGAGGCAGAAGCATCTCGATGCTCTTGTTCCATTCACTGAGGCACGGGCCCTCCAGCTACGGGTAAGTGGGCCGAAGAGAGGGATAGGTGCCCACTACTGGGGCCTCTCCCTCCAACACTGGGCCCCAGTGGGATTCCTGCTGTTACCCCCCAGGTGGTATCTCCACCCCTCTCCTGGCGCTCCTGTGGTTTAGCGGTGACAGTGGATGGTGAGGCGTGAAATCGGCCCGGGTCACCAGACCCCGCCCACGTCCCACCTGTCATTCACCGGGGCCCTGCCAATCTTGGGGCAGATGCTGCGGCGGGTGGAGGAAGATTCCTGGCGATGGTGACAGTGGGGGGTGGGGGGGCGGTGATGGTACTTTCGGCCTCTTCGCACCCCCCAGGTCCCGGCACCCGCCCACCTCACCACTCTCGGGCGCTGTGCAGGAATCGAAGGATTCCCATTGGGGAAAGGCATTGCCCCCAGACCACCAGTTTACTTTCTCAACTGGGAATAGTTGTCAGTGAAGAAGTTTGGTGCCATTTTCTGGGGCAGGATTGTGGATCTAAACCACCCCTCTCCATCTTGCACCTCAACGCCACCCAAACACTGAGGGGTTTTCACAGGAAATCCCGGGCCGTTGTAACGGGTGGGTGGAAATCACAGACTGTCAAGCCCATCAGGGGAAAACCTCCAGCCTTTTTGTCTGGGGCTTCATCCGTGACCCCCACTTTGAACTGTCCTACATCACAGATTTATAGTATCATAGGTATAGCGCAGAAGAAGGCCATTCGGCCCATCGTGCCTGTGCTGGCCCTTTGAAAGAGCTGTCCAATTTGTCCCATTCCCCTGTTCTTTCCCCGTAGCCCTGCAAATATTTTCCAAGTATTTATCCAATTCCCTTTTGAAAATTACTATTGGACCTGCTTCCACCGCCCTTACACACAGCGCATTCCAGATCATCACAACTCGCTGCGTAAAAAATGTTTCCTCATGTCGCCTCTGGCTCTTTTCCCTATCACCTTAAATCTGTGTCCTCTGATTACCGACCCTCCTGCCACTGGAAACAGTTTCTCCTTATTTACTCTCTCAAAACCCTTCATGATTTTGAACATCTCGATCAAATCTCCCCTTAACCTTCTCTGCTCTAAGGAGAACCACCCCAGCTTCTCCAGTCTCTCCACATAACTGAAGTCCCTCATCCCTGGGACCATTCTAGTAAATCTCCTCTGCACCCTCTCCAAGGCCTTGACATCCTTCCTAAAGTGCGGTGCCCAGAATTGAACACAATACTCCAGCTGGGGCCCTAACCAGTGATTTATAAAGGTTCAGCATAACTTCCTTCCTTACATGATCCAGTTTATCAGATGTCGATAGTTCACCAAGCCAGGTCTGTCCACTTCAGGAACACAGTGAAAGGCAACTTAACTCTCACTCGCTAGAGGCATCAAAGACTGAGTCGGACACAGAGTTGCATTCCTGAGATGATTTTATTTCGTTCCATCTGTGATAATGCTACTTGTCCCATCACATGGTGCAGGAACAATGTTTACAGGAAAAGGAAACACAGTCGGCATCAGAATCTAAATCATCAGAAGCACAACAGGAGTCTTGAATTCAAGTATCACAATATCTCAGCACTGGCTGGGTTTAGCACAGTAAACAGTATAACAGAGTTCCAGTCGATGTGTGAGATTACAGTATTAAGTTCACAGCCCATATCACAAGGTGGCACTGGTATTCTCCCAGTCCACAGTCTGTTCTCTGGATGACGTTTACACAAAGGTACACAGTCTCTTCCCTCGGGTAACGTGACGGGCCCCAGCGCTGGGCACTTCTACTTTCCTCTCTCACACCCTGTCTGGCCTCGGCAGCGAGTTGTCATCCCCGGTCGGTCCTCTTCCTTCCATCGGCTTCTTCTCTTCCCGGCTTTAGCTGATGTTACACCTCCTGGAACGTTTCTCGTGCCTGTCGTGTCCTGTATTCTCTCTCCGTGCTTCGGACCGTGAGCTGTTGAACTGAATACTGAAACACCAATTACATTCTCCGCTGCTAACCTGAATTAAAGCCTTTCCAACTTTACATCCTTACGCACTCTCAGCTTTCGAAGGCCGACTTGAACTTTCTAACCCCGTTTGTCAGATTTACGAGCCCCAAAGAACGTGTGAATAGTTAGAGCAGGATCGCTCAGAGAGGAGGGAGGGATGAGAAACTGGCTCCAGTGGGCCAGGACTCTGGTGGAAGAAAAAGGCAGGTTCAACACCAGGGGTGCAGACTGAACCAACGGGGGAATTCCCATCCCAAGCACCAACCCACTGCCTCCCCCATCCCCGGAATGGCTGGTACACCCATCCTACATTACCAGCACCCACTGTCAGACAGAAAATGGGAGCTGTGGTTAAGGTCTGAACTTGTTAAAGTCAATGTTACATTAAATGACATAGATTTTACAGCACAGAAACAGGCCATTCGGCCCAACTAGTCTGTGCTGGTGTTTATGCTCCACACGAGCCTCCTCCCACCTTGCTTCATCTCACCCTATCAGCGTTTCCTTCTATTCCTTTCTCCCTCATGTACTTTTCTAGCTTCCCCTTAAATGCATCTGTACTATTTACCTCAACCACTCCTTGTGGGAGCGAATTCCACATTCTCACCACTCTCTGGGTAAAGAAGTTTCTCCTGAATTCCCTAATGGATTTATTAGTGACTGTCTTATATTTATGGCCCCTAGTTTTGGACTTCCCCACAAGTGGAATCATCTTCTCTCCGTCTACCCTCTCAAACCCTGTCAGAATTTTAAAGACCTCCATTAGATCACCCCACACCCATCTCTTTTCGAGAGAAAAAAGCCCCAGGCTGGTCGGTCTTTCCTGATAGTTAGAACCTCTCAGTTCTGGTATCATTCTTGTTAAGGCCAGAGGGTTGTAAAGTGCCTCGTAGAAATATGAGGGTCTGTTCCTCGAGCTGGCATTGAGCTTCACTGGGACAGCTGAGAAGGCCAAGGACAGAGAGGTCCGAGTGGGACACAGAGTTCAAGTGGTAAGCGACAGAGAGCTCAGAGATGTATTTGTGGACAGAACAGAAGTATGCAGCAAAGCAATCACCTAATCTGTGTGCGGTCCGTTCCCATCCCGGGGCACATTCAGTGATGCTGCACTCCTGGCAGGGAGCGTCACTCAGTGGGACTGTGGCTCGCAGAATTAGTTCTAGTTTAACTGATCTCTCTGTGACCTGCACT
This sequence comes from Heptranchias perlo, assembly GCF_035084215.1. Lineage (NCBI taxonomy): Eukaryota > Metazoa > Chordata > Chondrichthyes > Hexanchiformes > Hexanchidae > Heptranchias > Heptranchias perlo. Next base: position 91,020 of record NW_027139514.1, on the reverse strand, counting down.
CCCCGTCGAGTGAAGCTCCGCCCCAGAATCGTAGCATCACTGAATTTGCCCATTAAAGGACCATCCCCTTTCCATGGTGCGGTATTAGCAATGGCATCACAATAGTTAAATGCTGAGAATTCCCCGTTTCATCTTAACTCTCTGAGGATTCAATGTCAGTGGTTCTCATCGTCAGGGGATCAGACCATCTGTAACGAATCAAAGGTTTGTTAGTCACATTTTTAAAAAATCACATTAACCTCTGAGCCTCCATCTCAGAGACTTCTGAACAACTCCTGTTGATTCTTTCAAATCATCTGTCAGAGCTTCAAGCCTGTGAGGCGGATTTGCCTCTCACTGCACTTCACGGAGAGCAGAGTGGTGAAATGAGGAGGAGCTGGAAGGACACTTGTAGGGGGCATAAATGATTCACTCTTAACTACCCTCTGTAGTGGCCACTCAGTTGTATCCAGGACAACTAGGGGTGGGCAATAAATGCCGGCCTTGCCAGCGAAGCCCACGTCCCGAGAATGAATTCAGAAATCCATTCCTAAGAGGTCCCCAGCTTTAATCCCTGGTCTGTGCCGAGGGAGCTGGTCTCAGGCCAGCTGGTGGTGCAGGAGCTAAAGTTGGGCTCAGTGCCCCTGAATTAGGGAAGGTGAAAATGGGTCCTGTTCCTGAACATTATCCAGTGGCCCCTGCAGGGACGTTCCTGTCTGGACATTAGCTAAGGATGGGGTCGGAACCAGCTGTCATGTCCCTCATGTTTGGCCAATGGCCATTCTGCCAACACTTACTGTCTAAGTTCAGACATTGCAAATGTCCACTTGGGCAAGTACCGTATCAGTGACTAAGTGAGCATGTCCAGGCGAGGAGCACAGATAAATAAAATACACACACGTATATAAACTATACGGACACATACTCATCCATACATAATACTGAAAGATTCATCATTCCTCCTTCATCCCACTTCCACTCACACGACTACAGTCTGATCCACAAGAGTCAGCCTCTTTTCTCATGATTATCAGAAGCTGAAACTGATTTCTGGACTACCATTGGTTGCAGTAAAGCTCCCTCAACACCACAACTAACCCCAGCTCACCATGATGTGAGATTGCAGACAAATTTTACAATTTTGTAGGTTGCCAAAGTGGCCTCCCTGAGCAGAGTACTTGTCCTTCCACCATCGTCTGAGGTCACACCTGAATTTTACAATCTGATTGGTTGCGATGTACCCTACATGCGCAGAGCACCAGTCTCAATGATCCAAAATCGCCCCTCAATTTTACAGTCCCATTGGTTGCAAGGTGGCCTCCATGAGCAGAGTATTGGTCCCCACGATGATCCAAGGTTACACTTGAATTTTACAATTTTGTTGGTCACAATGTACCCTCCATGAACAGAGTACTGGTCATCCCTCATGATCTGAGATTGTACCTGAATTTTACAATGTAATTGGTCACAATGTATCCTCAATGAGAAGGGTACTGGTCTCCCCGTCATCCAAAGACGCACCTCCATTTTACAATTTTGCTGGTTGTAAGGTGTCCTCCATGAACAGAGTACTTGTCCTTCCGCCATGATCTGAGGTTGCACCTGAATATTATAATTTTGTTGGTCGTAATTTAACTTCCATGAGCAGAGTGCTGAACTCCCCATGATCCAAATTTGCACCTCCATTTTACAATCTCGTTGGTTGCAAGGTGTCCTCCATGAACAGAGTACTTGTCCTTCTGCCATGATCTGAGGTCACACCTGAATTTTACAATCTCGTTGGTCACAATGTAACCTCCATGAGCAGAGCACTGGCCTCCCCATGATCTGAAACCTTACCTGAATTTTACAATCTCGTTGGTTGCAAGGTGTCCTCCATGAACAGAGTACTTGGCCTTCTGCCATGATCTGAGGTCGCACCTGAATACAATAATTTTGTTGGTCGCAATTTAACTTCCATGAGCAGAGTATTTCACCTTCCGCAATGTTCTGAGGTCACACCTGAATTTTACGATTTTGTTGGTCGCAATGGATCCTCCTTGAGAAAAGTAATCGTCGTCCCCCATGGTCCAAGCCCGCAGCTGAATTTCACAATTTCGTTGGTTGCAGTGTACCCTACACGTGCAGAGCACTGGTCTCCCACGGTTCCAAAGTCACCACTCAATTTTACAACATAATTGGTTGTAAGGTATCCTCCATGAACAGAGTACTTGTCCTTCTGCCATGATCTGAGGTCGCACCTGAATTTTACAATTTAATTGGTTGAAAGGTGGCCTCCATGAGCAGAGTATTTGTCCTTCCTCCTGAATCTGAGATCCCTGCTCAATTTATAATCTCGTTGGTTGAAAGGTGGCCTCCATGAACAGAGTACTTGTCCTTCCGCCATGATCTGAGGTCGCTCCTGAATATTACAATTTTGTTGGTCGCAATTTAACTTCCATGAGCAGAGTACTGAACTCCGCATGATCCAAAGTCGCACCTCCATTTTACAATCTTGTTGGTTGGAAGGTGGCTTCCATGAACAGAGTACTTGACCTTCTGCAATGATCTGAGTGAATTTTATAATTTCGTTGGATGCAATGTTTCCTCCATGAGGTGGTCAATCCCAACGTTCTGAGCTTGCAACTGAAGTTTACAATCCCGTTGGTGGCAAGCTGGCCTCCATGAGCAGAGTACTTGTTCTTCTGTCATGATCTGAGGTCGCACCTGAATTTTACAATGTTGTGGTCACAATGTAACCTCCATGAGCAGAGTACTGGTCTCCCCATGATCCAAAGGCACACCTCAATTTTACAATTTACACTGTGGCCTCCATTGAAAGATGATTTGTCCTTCTGACAAGGTGGCCTCCATGAACAGAGTACTTGTCCTTCTGCCATGATCTGAGGTCGCACCTGAATTTTTACAATCTCGTTGGTTGCAAGGCACTTCAATTTTCCAATTTTGTTGGTCACAATGTACCCTCCATGAGGAGAGTATTGGTCTCCCCATGATCTGCTGTCTCACCTCAATTTTAAAATCTCATTGGTTGCAAGGTGGCCTACATGAGCAGAGTGCTTGTGCTCACCTCATGATCTTATATCTTACCTGAATTTAACAATCTCCTTGGTTGTAAGTTGCCTCCATGAGCAGAGTACTGGTCCCCACGATGATCCAAGGTTACACTTGAATTTTACAATTTTGTTGGTTGCAATGTACCCTCCATGAATAGAATACTCGTCATCCCACATGATCTGAGCTTGCATCTGAAGTTTACAATCCCGTTGGTGTCAAGCTGGCCTCCATGAACAGAGTACTTGTCCTTCTGCCATGATCTGACGTTGCACCTGAATTTTACAATCTCGTTGGTCACAATGTAACCTCCATGAGCAGAGTACTGATCTCCCCATGATCCAAAGTCACACCTCAATTTTGCAATCTCATTGTTTACGCTGTGGCCTCCATGAAAGATGATTTGTCCTTCTGACATGATCTGAGGTAGCTCCTGAATATTACAATCTCGTTGGACACAATGTGTCTTCCATGAGCAGAATACTGGTCCTCACGATGATCCAAGGTTACACTTCAATTTTACAATTTTGTTGGTCACAATGTACCCTCCATGAGCAGAGTACTGGTCTCCCCATGATCTGAGGTCTCACCTCAATTTTAAAATCTCATTGGTTGCAAGGTGGCCTACATTAGCAGAGTGCTTGTGCTCACCTCATGATCTGAAATATTACTTGAATTTTACAATCTCATTGGTTGTAAGTTGCCTCCATGAACAGAGTACTTGTCCTTCTGCCTTGATCTGAGATCGCAACTGAATTTTATAATCTCAGTGGTTGCAAGGTGGCCTCCATGAACAGAGTACTTGTCCTTCCACCATGATGTGAGTTCCCTCAAGAATTTTACAATCTCCTTGGTCACAATGTACCCTCCGTGCACTGAGTACTGGTCTCCCCATGATCTGAGGTTGCACCTGAATTTTACAATCCCGTTGGTCACAAGGTACCCTCGACAAGCAGAGTGCTGGTCTCCCCATGATCCACAGTCACACCTCAATTTTACAATCTCATTGTTTACGCTGTGGCCTCCATGAAAGACCACTTGTCCTTCTGATATGCTGTGAGGTCGCACCTGAATATCACAATCTCGTTTGACACAATATTTCCTTCATGAGCAGAGTACTGCTCCCCACGATGATCCAAGGTTACACTTCAATTTTACAATTTTGTTGGTCACAATGTTTTGTCCATGAATAGAATGCTCGTCATCCCTCATGATGTGAGGTCGCACCTGAATTTTCCAATGTTGTTGGTCACAATGTACAATCTATGAGCAGAGTACTGGCCTCCCCATGATCTGAGGTTGCACCTGAATTTTAATTGTTTGGGGTTACAGCGTCTGTGTGAAAGGGTGGACAGTTGGATGGAGGACTGTCTCTGTGTGAAAGGGTGGAGAGTTGGATGGAGGACTGTCTCTGTGTGAAAGGGTGGAGAGTTGGATGGAGGACTGTCTCTGTGTGAAAGGGTGGAGAGTTGGATGGGGGACTGTCTCTGTGTGAAAGGGTGAACAGTTGGATGGAGGACTGTCTCTGTGTGAAAGGGTGGAGAGTTGGATGGAGGACTGTCTCTGTGTGAAAGGGTGAACAGTTGGATGGAGGACTGTCTCTGTGTGAAAGGGTGAACAGTTGGATGGAGGACTGTCTCTGTGTGAAAGGGTGAACAGTTGGATGGAGGACTGTCTCTGTGTGAAAGGGTGGACAGTTGGATGGAGGACTGTCTCTGTGTGAAAGGGTGAACAGTTGGATGGAGGACTGTCTCTGTGTGAAAGGGTGGAGAGTTGGATGGAGGACTGTCTCTGTGTGAAAGGGTGGACAGTTGGATGGAGGACTGTCTCTGTGTGAAAGGGTGGACAGTTGGATGGAGGACTGTCTCTGTGTGAAAGGGTGGACAGTTGGATGGGGGACTGTCTCTGTGTGAAAGGGTGGAGAGTTGGATGGAGGACTGTCTCTGTGTGAAAGGGTGGAGAGTTGGATGGAGGACTGTCTCTGTGTGAAAGGGTGGAGAGTTGGATGGAGGACTGTCTCTGTGTGAAAGGGTGGAGAGTTGGATGGAGGACTGTCTCTGTGTGAAAGGGTGGAGAGTTGGATGGAGGACTGTCTCTGTGTGAAAGGGTGAACAGTTGGATGGAGGACTGTCTCTGTGTGAAAGGGTGGACAGTTGGATGGAGGACTGTCTCTGTGTGAAAGGGTGGACAGTTGGATGGAGGACTGTCTCTGTGTGAAAGGGTGGAGAGTTGGATGGAGGACTGTCTCTGTGTGAAAGGGTGAACAGTTGGATGGAGGACTGTCTCTGTGTGAAAGGGTGAACAGTTGGATGGGGGACTGTCTCTGTGTGAAAGGGTGAACAGTTGGATGGAGGACAGCCTCTGTGTGAAAGGGTGGAGAGTTGGATGTGGTGCAATACCTGTGTGAAAGGCAGGGGAGTTGGATGGGGGACAGTACCTGTGCGAACGGTTGGAGAATTGGATGGGGTACAGTATCTGTGTGAAAGGGTGGAGAATTGGATGGGGTACAGTATCTGTGTGAAAGGGTGGAGAGTTGGATGGGGTACAGTATCTGTGTGAAAGGTTGGGGAGTTGGATGGGGTACAGTATCTGTGTGAAAGGGTGGAGAGTTGGATGGGGTACAGTATCTGTGCGAAAGGGTGGACAGTTGGATGGGGGACTGTCTCTGTGTGAAAGGGTGGAGAGTTGGATGGAGGACTGTCTCTGTGTGAAAGGGTGGAGAGTTGGATGGAGGACTGTCTCTGTGTGAAAGGGTGAACAGTTGGATGGAGGACAGCCTCTGTGTGAAAGGGTGGAGAGTTGGATGGGGTGCAATACCTGTGTGAAAGGCAGGGGAGTTGGATGGGGGACAGTACCTGTGCGAACGGTTGGAGAATTGGATGGGGTACAGTATCTGTGTGAAAGGGTGGAGAATTGGATGGGGTACAGTATCTGTGTGAAAGGGTGGAAAGTTGGATGGGGTACAGTATCTGTGTGAAAGGTTGGGGAGTTGGATGGGGTACAGTATCTGTGTGAAAGGGTGGAGAGTTGGATGGGGTACAGTATCTGTGTGAAAGGTTGGCGAGTTGGATGGGGTACAGTATCTGTGTGAAAGGGTGGAGAGTTGGATGGGGTACAGTATCTGTGTGAAAGGGTGGTGAGTTGGATGGGGTACAGTATCTGTGTGAAAGGGTGGTGAGTTGGATGGGGTACAGTATCTGTGTGAAAGGGTGGAGAGTTGGATGGGGTACAGTACCAGTGTGAACGGTTGGAGAATTGGATGGGGTACAGTATCTGTGTGAAAGGGTGGTGAGTTGGATGGGGTACAGTATCTGTGTGAAAGGGTGGAGAGTTGGATGGGGTACAGTACCAGTGTGAACGGTTGGAGAATTGGATGGGGTACAGTATCTGTGTGAAAGGTTGGTGAGTTGGATGGGGTACAGTATCTCTGTGAAAGGGTGGAGAGTTGGATGGGGTACAGTATCTGTGTGAAAGGTTGGTGAGTTGGATGGGGTACAGTATCTGTGTGAAAGGGTGGAGAGTTGGATGGGGTACAGTATCTGTGAAAGGTTGGTGAGTTGGATGGGGTACAGTATTTGTGTGAAAGGAATCAGAGTTGGATACGCTATTTCATATGTTCTTATGTTGCAAGGTGGCCTCCATGAACAGAGTACTTGTCCTTCTGCCATGATCTGAGGTCGCACCTGAATTTTACAATCTCGTTGGTTGAAAGGTGGCCTCCATGAACAGAGTACTTGTCCTTCTGCCATGATCTGAGGTCGCACCTGAATTTTACAATTCCATTGGTTGCACAGTGGCCTCCATGAGCAGAGTACTTGTCCTTCCGCCATGATCTAAGGTCGCACCTGAATATTACTATTTTGTTGGTCACAATTTAACTTCCATGAGCAGAGTACTGAACTCCCCATGATCCAAATTCCCACCTCAATTTTACAATCTCGTTGGTTGTAAGGTGGCCTCCATGAACAGAGTACTTGTCCTTCTGTCATGATCTGAGGTCGCACCTGAATTTTACAATTTTGTTGTTGAAAGGTGGGCTCCATGAACAGAGTACTTGTCCTTCTGCCATGATCTGAGGTCGCACCTGAATTTTACAATTTTGTTGTTGAAAGGTGGGCTCCATGAACAGAGTACTTGTCCTCCTGCCATGAACTGAGGTCGCACCTGAATTTTACAATTTTGTTGTTGAAAGGTGGGCTCCATGAACAGAGTACTTGTCCTTCTGCCATGATCTAAGGCCGCACCTGAACATTTCAATTTTTTTGGTCGCAATGTATCCTCCATGAACAGAGTACTGGTCTCCCCATGATCCAAAGTCGCACCTCAATTTTATAGTCTTGTTGGTTGAAAGGTGGGCTCCATGAGCAGAGTACTTGTCCTTCCGCCATGAACTGAGGTCAAACCTGAATTTTACAATTTTGTTGGTTGAGAGGTCGGCTCCATGAACAGAGTACTTGTCCTTCTGCCATGATCTGAGGTCGCACCTGAATTTTACCATTTCATTGGTTGGAAGGTTGCCTCCATGTACAGTGTGTATGTTCTTCTGCCATGATCTGAGGTTGCACCTGAATTTTACAATTTTGTTGGTTGAAAGGTGGCCTCCATGAACAGAGTACTTGTCCTTCTGCCATGATCTGAGGTCGCACCTGAATTTTTCAATTTTGTTGGTTGAAAGGTGGCCTTCATGAACAGAGTACTTCTCCTCCTGCCATGGTCTGAGGTCGCACCTGAATAATACAATTTTGTTGGTCACAATTTAACTTCCATGAGCAGAGTACTGGTCTCCCCATGATCCAAATTCGCACCTCAATTTTACATCTCGTTGGTTGAAAGGTGGCCTCCATGAACAGAGTACTTGTCCTTCTGCCATGATCTAAGGCCACACCTGAACATTTCAAATTTTTGGTCGCAATGTATCCTCTATGAGCAGAGGACTGGTCTCCCCATGATCCAAAGTCGCACCTGAATTTTACAATCTCGTTGGTTGCAAGGTGTCCTCCATGAGCAGAGTACTTGTCCTTCTGCCATGATCTGAGGTCGCACCTGAATTTTACTATTTCATTGGTTGGAAGGTGGCCTTCATGAACAGAGTACTTCTCCTCCTGCCATGAACTGAGGTCGCACCTGAATTTTAGAATATCGTTGGTTGAAAGGTGGCCTCCATGAACAGAGTATTTGTCCTTCTGCCATGATATGAGGTCGCATCTGAATTTTACAGCCTTGTTGGGTGTATGGAGGCCTCCATGAGCAGAGTATTTGTCCTTCCCTCAGTATCTGAGATCCCTCCTGAATTTTACAATCTTGTTGTTTGCAAGATGGCCTCCATGAACAGAGTACTTGTCCTTCCACCATGATCTGAGGTTGCACCAGAATATTACAAATTTGTTGGTCGCAATTTAACTTCCATGAGCAGAGTGCTGAACTCGCCATGATCCAAATTCACACCTCCATTTTACAATTTCATTGGTCTCCCCATGATCCAAGGTCACACCTGAATATTTCAATTTTGTTGGTCGCAATGTATCCCCTATGAGCAGAGCACTGGCCTCCCCATGATCCAAAGTCGCACCTCAATTTTACAATCTCGTTGTTTGCAAGGTGGCCACCATGAGCAGAGTACTTGTTGTTCTGACATAATCTGAGGTCTCATCTGAATTTTATAATTTGTTGGTTGCAACGTATCCTCCATGAGGTGGTCAACCCCAATGATCTGAGCTTGCATCTGAATTTTCCAATCTTGTTGGATGCAAGGTGGCCTCCATGAACAGTGTCCTTGTCTCTTCTGCCATGATCTAAGGTCGCACCTGAATCTTACAGCCTCGTTGGTTGCAAGGAGACCTCAATGAGCAGAATATTTGTCCTTCCTCCAAAATCTAAGCTCACACTGAATTTTCCAATCTCGTTGGTTGCAAGGTGGCCTCCATGAACAGAGTACTTGTCCTTCCCCATGATCTGAGGTCACACCTGACTTTTACAATTTTGTTGGTCGCAATGTATCCTCATTGAGCAGATTACTCGTAATGCCCCATGGTCCAAGCTCGCACCTGCATTTCACAATTTCGATGGTTGCAATGTACCCTACATGCTCAATGTCTCCCAATGATCTAAAGTCGCCAGTCAATTTTACAACCCAGTTGGTTGTAAGGTGTCCTCCAACAGCAAAGTACTTCTGCCATGACCTGATGTCGCAACAGAATTTTACAATCTCGTTGGTCACAATATAACCTCCATGAGTAGAGTTCTGGTCTCTCCATGATCCAAAGTCACAACTCAATCTTACGATCTCGTTGCTTACACTGTGGCCTCCTTGAAAGATGACCTGTCCTTCTGACATGATCTGAGGTCACACTTGAATATTACAATCCCGTTGGTCACAATGTATCATCCATAGTCCCCGCGATGATCCAAGGTTACACTGGAATTTTATAATTTTGTTGGTCACAATGTATCCTCCATGAACAGAGTACTCGTCATCCTTCATGATCTGAGATCGCACCTGAGTTTTACAATGTCATTGGTCACAATGTACACTCCATAAGGAGAGTATTGGTCTCCCCATGATCTGAAATCTTACCTGAGTTTTACAATGTCGTTGGTCACAATGTACCCTCCATGAGGAGAGTACTCGTCATCCTTCATGATCTGAGGTCGCACCTGAATTTTACAACGTCATTGATCACAATGTATCCTCCATGAGGAGAGTACTGGTCTCCCCATGATCTGAGTTCTCACCTCAATTTTACAAACTCATTGGTTGCAAGTTGACCTACATGAGCAGATTAATTGTGCTCACCTCATGATCTAAAATCTTACCTGAATTTTACAATCACGGTGGTGGCAAGGTGGACTCCACGTACCGAGTACTTGTACTTCTGCCATGATCTGAAGTAGTATCTGAATATTTCATTTTTTTTGGTCGCAATGTATCCTCTACGAGCAGATTACTGGTCTCCCCATGATCCAAAGTCGCACCTCCATTTTACAATCTCGTTGGTGGCAAGGTGTCCTCCATGAACAGAGTACTTGTCCTTCTGCCATGATCTAAGGTCGCTCCTGAATTTTTCAGTTTTGTTGGTTGCAATGGATCCTCCATGAACAAAGTACTTCTCCTTCCCGGGGCTTCTGACTTCCCTCCTAAATTTCACAATCTCATTCGCTGTAAGTTGGCTCCACGAATAGAGTACTTGTTCTTGAGCCATGATCTGAGGTTCCTTCTGAATTTTAGAATATCGTTGGTTGTAAGGTTGCCTCCATGAACAGAGTACTTGTCCTTCTGCCATGATCGAAGGTAAACAATCTTACAACACCAAGTTATAGTCCAACAATTTTATTTGAAAATCACAAGCTTTCGGAGGCTTCCTCCTTCGTCAGGTGAATGTCAGGAAATACTTGAACCTTTCGCATTTATATTCAGAGAACAATACTTGGTGATTACAGATAATCATTCCAATTGCCCGTTGTCAAGGCAATCAAAGTGTTCAGACAGAGAGGTGTTACCTGCAGGACCACCGAATATACAAACGGCCAGAACACAAAACAGAGAGAGAGAGGGAGAAACATCTGAAAGGAAGAGAAAGACTGAAAATGACCCGTTGAATTAAAAAGATAACTTTTATTCGCTGGTGGGGTTACATGTAGCGCGACATGAACCCAAGATCCCGGTTGAGGCCGTCCTCACGGGTGCGGAACTTGGCTATCAATTTCTGCTCGACGATTTTGCGTTGTCGTGTGTCTCGAAGGCCGCCTTGGAGTATGCTTACCCGAAGATCGGTGGCTGAATGTCCTTGACTGCTGAAGTGTTCCCCGACTGGGAGGGAACCCTCCTGTCTGGTGATTGTTGCGCGGTGTCCGTTCATCCGTTGTCACAGTGTCTGCATGGTCTCGCCAATGTACCATGCTCCGGGGCATCCTTTCCTGCAATGTATGAGGTAGACAGCGTTGGCCGAGTCACAGGAGTATGAACCATGCACCTGGTGGGTGGTGTCCTCTCGTGTGATGGTGGTATCTGTGTCGATGATCTGGCATGTCTTGCAGAGGTTGCCGTGGCAGGGTTGTGTGGTGTCGTGGACGCTGTTCTCCTGAAAGCTGGGTAATTTGCTGCGAATGATGGTCTGTTTGAGGTTGGGTGGCTGTTTAAAGGCGAGTAGTGGAGGTGTGGGGATGGCCTTAGCGAGGTGTTCGTCATCATCGATGACATGTTGAAGGCTGCGGAGAACATGGCGTAGTTTCTCCGCTCCGGGGAAGTACTGGACGACGAAGGGTACTCTGTTGGTTGTGTCCCGTGTTAGTCTTCTGAGGAGGTCTATGCGATTTTTCGCTGTGGCCCGTCGGAACTGTCGATCGACGAGTCGAGCATCATATCCCGTTCTTACGAGGGCGTCTTTCAGCGTCTGTAGGTGTCCATCGCGTTCCTCCTCGTCTGAGCAGATCCTGTGTATTCGCAGGGCCTATCCATAGGGGATGGCCTCTTTGACGTGGTTAGGGTGGAAGCTGGAAAAGTGGAGCATCGTGAGGATGTCCGTGGGCTTGCAGTAGAGTGAGGTGCTGAATCTCCATCAAAGACGGGCACCTCAGCACCTCACTCTACCGCAAGCCCACGGACAACCTCACGATGCTCCACTTTTCCAGCTTCCACCCTAACCACGTCAAAGAGGCCATCCCCTATGGATAGGCCCTGCGAATACACATGATCTGCTCAGACGAGGAGGAACGCGATGGACACCTACAGATGCTGAAAGACGCCCTCGTAAGAACGGGATATGATGCTCGACTCGTCGATCGTCAGTTCCGACGGGCCACAGCGAAAAATCGCATAGACCTCCTCAGAAGACTAACACGGGACACAACCAACAGAGTACCCTTCGTCGTCCAGTACTTCCCTGGAGGGGAGAAACTACGCCATGTTCTCCGCAGCCTTCAACATGTCATCGATGATGACGAACACCTCGCTAAGGCCATCCCTACACCTCCACTACTCGCCTTTAAACAGCCACCCAACCTCAAACAGACCATCGTTCGCAGCAAATTACCCAGCTTTCAGGAGAACAGCGTCCACGACACCACACAACCCTGCCACGGTAACCTCTGCAAGACATGCCAGATCATCGACACAGATACCACCATCACACGAGAGGACACCACCCACCAGGTGCATGGTTCATACTCCTGTGACTCGGCCAACGTTGTCTACCTCATACGTTGCAGGAAAGGATGCCCCGGAGCATGGTACATTGGCGAGACCATGCAGACACTGCGACAACGGATGAACGGACACCGCGCAACAATCGCCAGACCGGAGGGTTCCCTCCCGGTCGGGGAACACTTCAGCAGTCAAGGACATTCAGCCACCGATCTTCGGGTAAGCATACTCCAAGGCGGCCTTCGAGACACACGACAACGCAAAATCGTCGAGCAGAAATTGATAGCCAAGTTCCGCACCCGTGAGGACGGCCTCAACCGGGATCTTGGGTTCATGTCGCGCTACATGTAACCCCACCAGCGAATAAAAGTTATCTGTTTATAATTCAACGGGTCATTTTCAGTCTTTCTCTTCCTTTCAGATGTTTCTCCCTCTCTCTGTTTTGTGTTCTGGCCGTTTGTATATTCGGTGGTCCTGTAGGTAACACCTCTCTGTCTGAACACTTTGATTGCCTTGACAACGGGCAGTTGGAATGATTATCTATAATCACCAGGTATTGTTCTCTGAATATAAATGCGAAAGGTTCAAGGATTACCTGACATTCACCTGATGAAGGAGGAAGCCTCCGAAAGCGTGATTTTCAAATAAAATTATTGGACTATAACTTGGTGTTGTAAGATTGTTTACATTTGTCAACCCCAGTCCATCACCGGCGTCTCCACATCATCATCTAAGGTCACACCTGAACATTTCAATTTTTTTGGTCGCAATATATCCTCCATGAGCAGAGTAGTGGTCTCCCCATGATCCAAAGTCGCACCTGAATTTTACAATCTCGTTGGTTGCAAGGTGGCCTCCATGAACAGAGTACTTGTCCTTCCGCCATGATCTGAGGTCGCACCTGAATTTTACCATTTCGTTGGTTGAAAGGTGTCCTCCATGAACAGAGTACTTGTCCTTCTGCCATGATATGAGGTCGCATCTGAATTTTACAGCCTTGTTGGTTGTATGGAGGCCTCCATGAGCAGAGTATTTGTCCTTCCCTCAGTATCTGCGATCCCTCCTGAATTTTACAATCTTGTTGTTTGCAAGGTGGCCTCCATGAACAAAGTACTTGTCCTTCCGCCATGATCTGAGGTTGCACCTGAATATTACAAATTTGTTGGTCGCAATTTAACTTCCATGAGCAGAGTGCTGAACTCGCCATGATCCAAATTCGCACCTCCATTTTACAATTTCATTGGTCTCCCCATGATCCAAGGTCACACCTGAACATTTCAATTTTGTTGGTCGCAATGTATCCTCTACGAGCAGAGCACTGGCCTCCCCATGATCCAAAGTCGCACCTCAATTTTACAATCTTGTTGTTTGCAAGGTGGCCTCCATGAGCAGAGTACTTGTCGTTCTGACATGATCTGAGGTCTCATCTGAATTTTATAATTTGTTGGTTGCAACATATCCTCCATGAGGTGGTCAACCCCAATGATCTGAGCTTGCATCTGAATTTTCCAATCTCGTTGGATGCAAGGTGGCCTCCATGAACAGTGTCCTTGTCTCTTCTGCCATGATCTAAGGTCGCACCTGAATCTTACAGCCTCGTTGGTTGCAAGGAGACCTCAATGAGCAGAATATTTGTCCTTCCTCCAAAATCTAAGCTCACACTGAATTTTCCAATCTCGTGAACAGAGTACTTGTCCTTCCCCATGATCTGAGGTCACACCTGACTTTTACAATTTTGTTGGTCGCAATGTATCCTCATTGAGCAGATTACTCGTAATGCCCCATGGTCCAAGCTCGCACCTGCATTTCACAATTTCGATGGTTGCAATGTACCCTACATGCGCAGATGTCTCCCAATGATCTAAAGTCGCCAGTCAATTTTACAACCTAGTTGGTTGTAAGGTGTCCTCCAACAGCAAAGTACTTCTGCCATAACCTGACGTCGCAACAGAATTTTACAATCTCGTTGGTCACAATATAACCTCCATGAGTAGAGTTCTGGTCTCTCCATGATCCAAAGTCACAACTCAATCTTACGATCTCGTTGCTTACACTGTGGCCTCCTTGAAAGATGACCTGTCCTTCTGACATGATCTGAGGTCACACTTGAATATTACAATCCCGTTGGTCACAATGTATCATCCATAGTCCCCGCGATGATCCAAGGTTACACTGGAATTTTATAATTTTGTTGGTCACAATGTATCCTCCATGAACAGAGTACTCGTCATCCTTCATGATCTGAGGTCGCACCTGAATTTTACAACGTCATTGATCACAATGTATCCTCCATGAGGAGAGTACTGGTCTCCCCATGATCTGAAATCTTACCTGAGTTTTACAATGTCGTTGGTCACAATGTACCCTCCATGAGGAGAGTACTGGTCTCCCCATGATCTGAAATCTTACCTGAGTTTTACAATATCGTTGGTCACAATGTACCCTCCATGAGGAGAGTATTGGTCTCCCCATGATCTGAGTTCTCACCTCAATTTTACAAACTCATTGGTTGCAAGGTGACCTACATGAGCAGATTAATTGTGCTCACCTCATGATCTAAAATCTTACCTGAATTTTACAATCTCGGTGGTGGCAAGGTGGACTCCACGTACCGAGTACTTGTACTTCTGCCATGATCTGAAGTAGCACTTGAATGTTTCAATTTTTTTGGTCGCAATGTATCCTCTACGAGCAGATTACTGGTCTCCCCATGATCCAAAGTCCCACCTCCATTTTACAATCTCGTTGGTGGCAAGGTGTCCTCCATGAACAGAGTACTTGTCCTTCTGCCATGATCTAAGGTCGCTCCTGAATTTTTCAGTTTTGTTGGTTGCAATGGATCCTCCATGAACAAAGCACTTCTCCTTCCCGGGGCTTCTGACTTCCCTCCTAAATTTCACAATCTCATTGGCTGTAAGTTGGCTCCACGAATGGAGTACTTGTTCTTGAGCCATGATCTGAGGTTCCTTCTGAATTTTACAATCTCGTTGGTTGGAAGGTGGCCTCCATGAGCAGAGTACTTGTCCTTCCGCCATGATCTAAGGTCGCACCTGAATATTACTATTTTGTTGGTCACAATTTAACTTCCATGAGCAGAGTACTGAATTCCCCATGATCCAAATTCCCACCTCAATTTTACAATCTCGTTGGTTGTAAGGTGGCCTTCATGAACAGAGTACTTGTCCTTCTGCCATGAACTGAGGTCGCACCTGAATTTTAGAATATTGTTGGTTGAAAGGTGGGCTCCATGAACAGAGTACTTGTCCTTCTGCCATGATCTAAGGACACACCTGAACATTTCAATTTTTTTGGTCGCAATATATCCTCCATGAGCAGAAGACTGGTCTCCCCATGATCGAAAGTCGCTCCTCAATTTTACAATCTCGTTGGTTGCAAGGTGACCTCCATGAACAGAGTACTTCTCCTCCTGCCATGATCTGTGGTCGCACCTGAATTTTACCATTTCGTTGGTTGAAAGGTGTCCTCCATGAACAGAGTACTTGTCCTTCTGCCATGAAATGAGGTCGCATCTGAATTTTACAGCCTTGTTGGGTGTATGGAGGCCTCCATGAGCAGAGTATTTGTCCTTCCCTCAGTATCTGAGATCCCTCCTGAATTTTACAATCTTGTTGTTTGCAAGATGGCCTCCATGAACAGAGTACTTGTCCTTCCGCCATGATCTGAGGTTGCACCTGAATATTACAAATTTGTTGGTCGCAATTTAACTTCCATGAGCAGAGTGCTGAACTCGCCATGATCCAAATTCGCACCTCCATTTTACAATTTCATTGGTCTCCCCATGATCCAAGGTCACACCTGAATATTTCAATTTTGTTGGTCGCAATGTATCCTCTACGAGCAGATAACTGGTCTCCCCATGATCCAAAGTCCCACCTCCATTTTACAATCTCGTTGGTGGCAAGGTGTCCTCCATGAACAGAGTACTTGTTCTTCCGCCATGATCTAAGTCGCTCCTGAATTTTTCAGTTTTGTTGGTTGCAATGGATCCTCCATGAACAAAGTACTTCTCCTTCCTGGGGCTTCTGACTTCCCTCCTCAATTTCACAATCTCATTGGCTGTAAGTGGCCTCCATGAACAGAGTACTTGGCCTTCTGCCATGATCTGAGGTCGCACCTGAATTTTACAGCCTTGTTGGGTGTATGGAGGCCTCCATGAGCAGAGTATTTGTCCTTCCCTCAGTATCTGAGATCCGTCCTGAATTTTACAATCTCGTTGGTGGCAAGGTGTCCTCCATGAACAGAGTACTTGTCCTTCCGCCATGATCTAAGGTCGCACCTGAATTTTTCAGTTTTGTTGGTTGCAATGGATCCTCCATGAACAAAGTACTTCTCCTTCCCGGGGCTTCTGACTTCCCTCCTAAATTTCACAATCTCATTGGCTGTAAGTTGGCTTCACGAATCGAGTACTTGTTCTTGAGCCATGATCTGAGGTTCCTTCTGAATTTTACAATCTCGTTGGTCGAAACGTAGCCTCCATGAACAGAGTACTTGGCCTTCCGCCATGTTCCAAGGTTGCACCTGAATTTTACAGTGTTGTTGGTCGCAATGTACCTCCATGAGCAGAGTACTGGTCCCCCCGATGATCTAAAGTGACACTTGAATTTTACAATTTTGTTGGTCGCAAAGTTAGCCTCCATGTACGGAGTACTGATCCTCCTCCATGACCCGAGCACTCGTTTTCTCGGACAGCAGGTGCTGGCAATGGAGGATGTTTGCACCAGAGACAATGGGGGTGAAGGAGGTGCAGGTTGGTGTTGGTGGAGTATCCCCATCGATACACGGCCGGCGGGGTAGTCTACACCCCTGGGGTCTACCTACCTTTCTCCGCCACATTCCTGGGCCACAGAAGCCTACTCCTCCTTGCCAGCCTTTCCATGCATTCCTTCCCCTCTGCGATTCTGCTGAACAATTTACACCTCCTTGGACACATCTTTTGTTTCTTTAATTGTTCCATTGCCATTCTCTTTTGTCTTGCACCATCATCCCTTTTGTCATTGAATCTCTTCTGCCCTCCATTCGATCACAGACCTTCCCCTTTGTTCTTTCCTTCCACCCCCTTTTCCCTGGCTCCATACTTGCTTAAAAACTGGAAATCTCTGACATCTTCCAGTTCCAATGAAAGGTCTGGACCCGAAACGTTCATTCTTTGTTGTCTCTGCACAGAAGCTGCCAGACCAGCACAGTCTTTCGCAGCATTTTCTGTTTTTATTTTAATAAGGGGTTGGCAGCAGGAGCCAAATGTTATCAGTTAGAAAGTGGTCACGTGTTGTGGTAATTCCTTTTTGTTTCAGCGGACGAAGGAATCTCTCTTGAATCATTCTGTCCTTCCCCACTCCCTCCTTTCCCTCCCCCTCTTCGCTCACCATCTCTTCTCCCACTCCTCCTTTCCCCGTCCTCTCTCACCATCTCCTCACACATTCCCTCCCTTTCCCCCTTCACTCTCACCATCTCTTCTCCCACTCACTCCATTCCCTCCCTTTCCCCCTTCACTCTCACCATCTCTTCGCCCACTCCCTCCTTTCCCTCACCCTCCACTCTCACCATCTCTTCGCCCTTTCCCTCCTTTCCCTTATACTCCTCTCTCATCACATCTTCTGCCACTCCCTCCTTTCCCTCCCCCTCCTCTCTCACCACCTCTTCACCCATTCCCTCCAATCCCTCACCCTCCTCTCTCACCATTTCTTCGCCCATTCCCTCCTTTCCCTTATACTCCTCTCCCACCATCTATTCTCCCACCCTCTCCTTTCCTTCCCCCTCTCCCCTCACCATTACATCTCCCACTCCCTCCTTTCACTCACCCTCCTCTCTCACCTTCTCATCTCCCACTCCCTCCTTTCCCTCACCCTCCTCTTTCACCATCTCTTCTCCCACTCCCTCCATTCCCTCACCCTCCACTCTCACCATCTCATCACCCATTCCCTCCTTTCCCTTAAACTCCTCTCTCATCACATCTTCTGCTATTCCCTCCCTTCCCTCCCCCTCCTCTCTCACCATTTCTTCTCCCACTCCCTCATTTTCCTCCCCCTCCTCTCTCACCATCTCTTCGCCCATTCCCTCCATTACCTAGCCCTCCTCTCTCACCATCTCTTCTCCCACTCCCTCCTTTCCCTCAGCCTCCACTCTCACCATCTCTTCGCCCATTCCCTCCTTTCCCTCACCCTCCTCTCTCACCATCTCTTCGCCCATTCCCTCCTTTCCCTCACCCTCCTCTCTCACCATCTCTTCTCCCACTCCCTCCATTCCCTCACCCTCCACTCTCACCATCTCATCACCCATTCCCTCCTTTCCCTTAAACTCCTCTCTCATCACATCTTCTGCTATTCCCTCCCTTCCCTCCCCCTCCTCTCTCACCATTTCTTCTCCCACTCCCTCATTTTCCTCCCCCTCCTCTCTCACCATCTCTTCGCCCATTCCCTCCATTACCGAGCCCTCCTCTCTCACCATCTCTTCTCCCACTCCCTCCTTTCCCTCAGCCTCCACTCTCACCATCTCTTCGCCCATTCCCTCCTTTCCCTCACCCTCCTCTCTCACCATCTCTTCGCCCATTCCCTCCTTTAACTCACCCTCCTCTCTCACCATCTCTTCTCCCACTCCCTCCATTCCCTCAACCTCCTCTCTCACCATCTCTTCTCCCACTCCCTCATTTCCCTCCTCCTCCACACTCACCATCTCTTCGCCCATTCCCTCCTTTACCTCACCCTCCTCTCTCACCATCGCTTCTCCCACTCCCTTCATTCCATCACCCTCTCCTCTCACCATCTCTTCTCCAACTTCCTCCTTTACTTCACCGTCCTCTCTCACCATCTCTTCTCCCACCCTCTCCTTTCCTTCCGCCTCTCCCCTCACCATTACATCTCCCACTCCCTCCTTTCACTCACCCTCCTCTCTCACCTTCTCATCTCCCACTCCCTCCTTTCCCTCACCCTCCCCTTTCACCATCTCTTCTCCCACTCCCTCCATTCCCTCACCCTCCACTCTCACCATCTCATCACCCATTCCCTCCTTTCCCTTAAACTCCTCTCTCATCACATCTTCTGCTATTCCCTCCCTTCCCTCCCCCTCCTCTCTCACCATCTCTTCTCCCACTCCCTCATTTTCCTCCCCCTCCTCTCTCACCATCTCTTCGCCCATTCCCTCCATTACCTCACCCTCCTCTCTCACCATCTCTTCTCCCACTCCCTCCTTTCCCTCAGCCTCCACTCTCACCATTTCTTCGCCCATTCCCTCCGTTCCCTCACCCTCCTCTCTCACCATCTCTTCGCCCATTCCCTCCTTTCCCTCATCCTCCTCTCTCACCATCTCTTCTCCCACTCCCTCCATTCCCTCACCCTCCTCTCTCACCATCTCTTCTCCCACTCCCTCATTTCCCTCCTCCTCCATAGTCACCATCTCTTTGCCCATTCCCTCCTTTACCTCACCCTCCTCTCTCACCATCTCTTCTCCCACTCGCTCCGTTCCCTCAGCCTCCACTCTCACCATTTCTTCGCCCATTCCCTCCGTTCCCTCACCCTCCTCTCTCACCACCTCTTCACCCATTCCCTCCAATCCCTCACCCTCCTCTCTCACCATTTCTTCGCCCATTCCCTCCTTTCCCTTATACTCCTCTCTCATCACATCTTCTGCCACTCCCTCCATTCCCTCACCCTCCTCTCTCACCATCTCTTCTCCCACTCCCTCCATTCCCTCAACCTCCTCTCTCACCATCTCTTCTCCAACTTCCTCCTTTACTTCACCCTCCTCTCTCACCATCTATTCTCCCACCCTCTCCTTTCCTTCCCCCTCTCCCCTCACCATTACATCTCCCACTCCCTCCTTTCACTCACCCTCCTCTCTCACCTTCTCATCTCCCACTCCCTCCATTCCCTCACCCTCCACTCTCACCATCTCATCACCCATTCCCTCCTTTCCCTTAAACTCCTCTCTCATCACATCTTCTGCTATTCCCTCCCTTCCCTCCCCCTCCTCTCTCACCATTTCTTCTCCCACTCCCTCATTTTCCTCCCCCTCCTCTCTCACCATCTCTTCGCCCATTCCCTCCATTACCTAGCCCTCCTCTCTCACCATCTCTTCTCCCACTCCCTCCTTTCCCTCAGCCTCCACTCTCACCATCTCTTCGCCCATTCCCTCCTTTCCCTCACCCTCCTCTCTCACCATCTCTTCGCCCATTCCCTCCTTTCCCTCACCCTCCTCTCTCACCATCTCTTCTCCCACTCCCTCCATTCCCTCAACCTCCTCTCTCACCATCTCTTCTCCCACTCCCTCATTTCCCTCCTCCTCCACACTCACCATCTCTTTGCCCATTCCCTCCATTACCTCACCCTCCTCTCTCACCATCTCTTCTCCCACTCCCTTCATTCCCTCACCCTCTCCTCTCACCATCTCTTCTCCAACTTCCTCCTTTACTTCACCGTCCTCTCTCACCATCTCTTCTCCACCCTCTCCTTTCCTTCCCCCTCTCCCCTCACCATTACATCTCCCACTCCCTCCTTTCA
Organism: Heptranchias perlo; assembly: GCF_035084215.1. Lineage (NCBI taxonomy): Eukaryota > Metazoa > Chordata > Chondrichthyes > Hexanchiformes > Hexanchidae > Heptranchias > Heptranchias perlo. Next base: position 70,338 of record NW_027139514.1, on the reverse strand, counting down.
CTCACCCTCCTCTCTCACCTTCTCATCTCCCACTCCCTCCTTTCCCTCACCCTCCTCTTTCACCATCACTTCTCCCACTCCCTCCATTCCCACACCCTCCACTCTCACCATCTCATCACCCATTCCCTCCTTTCCCTTAAACTCCTCTCTCATCACATCTTCTGCTATTCCCTCCCTTCCCTCCCCCTCCTCTCTCACCATTTCTTCTCCCACTCCCTCATTTTCCTCCCCCTCCTCTCTCACCATCTCTTCGCCCATTCCCTCCATTACCTCACCCTCCTCTCTCACCATCTCTTCTCCCACTCCCTCCTTTCCCTCAGCCTCCACTCTCACCATTTCTTCGCCCATTCCCTCCGTTCCCTCACCCTCCTCTCTCACCATCTCTTCGCCCATTCCCTCCTTTCCCTCACCCTCCTCTCTCACCATCTCTTCTCCCACTCCCTCCATTCCCTCACCCTCCTCTCTCACCATCTCTTCTCCCACTCCCTCATTTCCCTCCTCCTCCACAGTCACCATCTCTTTGCCCATTCCCTCCATTACCTCACCCTCCTCTCTCACCATCTCTTCTCCCACTCCCTCCTTTCCCTCAGCCTCCACTCTCACCATTTCTTCGCCCATTCCCTCCGTTCCCTCACCCTCCTCTCTCACCACCTCTTCACCCATTCCCTCCAATCCCTCACCCTCCTCTCTCACCATTTCTTCGCCCATTCCCTCCTTTCCCTTATACTCCTCTCTCATCACATCTTCTGCCACTCCCTCCATTCCCTCACCCTCCTCTCTCACCATCTCTTCTCCCACTCCCTCCATTCCCTCAACCTCCTCTCTCACCATCTCTTCTCCAACTTCCTCCTTTACTTCACCCTCCTCTCTCACCATCTATTCTCCCACCCTCTCCTTTCCTTCCCCCTCTCCCCTCACCATTACATCTCCCACTCCCTCCTTTCACTCACCCTCCTCTCTCACCTTCTCATCTCCCACTCCCTCCTTTCCCTCACCCTCCTCTTTCACCATCTCTTCTCCCACTCCCTCCATTCCCTCACCCTCCACTCTCACCATCTCATCACCCATTCCCTCCTTTCCCTTAAACTCCTCTCTCATCACATCTTCTGCTATTCCCTCCCTTCCCTCCCCCTCCTCTCTCACCATTTCTTCTCCCACTCCCTCATTTTCCTCCCCCTCCTCTCTCACCATCTCTTCGCCCATTCCCTCCATTACCTCACCCTCCTCTCTCACCATTTCTTCTCCCACTCCCTCATTTTCCTCCCTCTCCTCTCTCACCATCTCTTCGCCCATTCCCTCTTTTCCCTCACCCTCCTCTCTCACCATCTCTTCGCCCATTCCCTCCTTTCCCTCACCCTCCTCTCTCACCATCTCTTCTCCCACTCCCTCCATTCCCTCACCCTCCTCTCTCACCATCTCTTCTCCCACTCCCTCATTTCCCTCCTCCTCCACACTCACCATCTCTTCGCCCATTCCCTCCTTTACCTCACCCTCCTCTCTCACCATCTCTTCTCCCACTCCCTTCATTCCCTCACCCTCTCCTCTCACCATCTCTTCTCCAACTTCCTCCTTTACTTCACCGTCCTCTCTCACCATCTCTTCTCCCACCCTCTCCTTTCCTTCCCCCTCTCCCCTCACCATTACATCTCCCACTCCCTCCTTTCACTCACCCTCCTCCCTCACCTTCTCATCTCCCACTCCCTCCTTTCACTCCCCTCCTCTCTCACCATTTCTTCTCCCACTTTCCCCTTACCCTCAACCGCCTCTCTCAACTTCACTTCTCCCAATCTCTCCTTTCCCTCCCTCTCCTCTCTCACCACCTTTTCTCCCATTCCTTCCTTTTGCTCCCCCTCCTCTCTCACCATCTCTTCTCTCAATACTCCTTTCCCCCACCCTCCTCTCTCACCATCTCTTCCCCCACTCCCTCCTTTCTCTCCCCTCCTATCTCACCATCGCTTCTCCCAATCTCCCCTTTCCATCACTCTCCTCTCTCACGATATCATCTCCCACTCCCACCTTTCCCTCATCATCCTCTCTCCCCACCTCTTCTCCCAATCCCTCCTTACCCTCACCTCCTCCCTCTCCATCTCTTCTCCCACTCCCTCCTTTCCCTCCCCCTCCTCCCTCTCCATCTATTCTCCCACTCCCTCCATTCCCTCCCCCTCCTCTCTCACCATCTCTTCTCCCACTCCCTCCATTCCCTCACCCTCCTCTCTCACCATCTCTTCTCCCAATCCCTCATTTCCCACCACTTCATCACTCACCATCTCTTCTCCCAATCAGTCCTATCCCTTAACCTCCTCTCTCACCATCTATTCTCCCACTCCCTCCTTTCCCTCCGCTCCTCTCTCACCATTTCTTCTCCCACTTTCCCCTTACCCTCAACCTCCTCTCTCAACTTCACTTCTCCCAATCCCTCCTTTCCGTCCCTCTCCTCTCTCACCATTTCTTCTCCCACTCTCTCCATTCCCTCCCTCTCCACTCTCACCATCTTTTCTCCCATTCCTTCCTTTTGCTCCCCTCCTCTCTCACAATCTCTTCTCTCAATACCTCCTTTCTCTCCCCTCCTATCTCACCATCTCTTCTCCCAATCCCCCCTTTCCATCACTCTCCTCTCTCACGATATCATTTCCCACTCCCTCCTTTCCCTCATCATCCTCTCTCCCCACCTCTTCTCCCAATCCCTCCTTAACCTCCTCTCCTCTCTCACCATCTCTTCTCCCACTCCTTCATTTCCCTCCCCTTCTCTCTCGCCATCTCTTCTCCCACTCCCTCCTATCACTCACCCTCCTCTCTCACCATCTCTTCTCCCACTCCCATCTTTTCCTCCCCCTCCTCTCTCACCATTTCTTCTTCCGCTCCCTCCATTCCCTCCCCCACCAATCTCACCATCTCTTCTCCCACTCCCTCCATTCCCACACCCTCCGGTCTCACCATCTCTTCTCCCACTCCCTCCTTTCCCTCACCCTCCGGTCTCACCATCTCTTCTCCCACTCCCTCATTTCCCTCACCCTCCGGTGTCACCATCACTTCTCCCACTCCCTCCTTTCCCTCCCCCATCGCTCTCACAATCTCTTCTCCCACTCCCTCCTTTCACTCACCCTCCTCTCTCAGCATCTCATCTCCCACTCCCTCCTTTCCCTCACCCTCCTTTCTCACTATCTCATCTCCCACTCCCTCCTTTCCCTCATCCTCGTCTCTCACGATCTCATCTCCCACTCCCTCCTTTCCCTCACCCTCCTTTCTCACGATCTCATCTCCCACTCCCTCCTTTCCCTCACCCTCCTTTCTCACTATCTCATCTCCCACTCCCTCCTTTCCCTCATCCTCGTCTCTCATGATCTCATCTCCTACTCCCTCTATTCCCTCACCCTCCTCTCTCACCATCACTTCTCCCAATCCCTCCATTCCCTCACCCTCCTCTCTCACCATCTCTTCGCCCATTCCCTCCTTTACCTCACCCTCCTCTCTCACCATCTCTTTGCCCATTCCCTCCTTTACCTCACCCTCCTCTCTCACCATCTCTTCTCCCACTCCCTCCTTTAACTCACCCTCCTCTCTCACCATCTCTTCGCCCATTCCCTCCTTTACCTCACCCTCCTCTCTCACCATCTCTTCTCCCACTCCTTCATTTCCCTCCCCCTCCACTCTCACCATCTCTTCGCCCATTCCCTCCTTTAACTCACCCTCCTCTCTCACCATCTCTTCTCCCACTCCCTCCATTCCCTCACCCTCCTCTCTCACCATCTCTTCTCCCACTCCCTCCATTCCCTCACCCTCCTCTCTCACCATCTCTTCTCCCACTCCCTCCTTTCCCTCCCCCTCCACTCTCACCATCTCTTCTCCCACTCCCTCCTTTAACTCACCCTCCTCTCTCACCATCTCTTCTCCCACTCCCTCCATTCCCTCACCCTCCTCTCTCATCACATCTTCTGCTATTCCCTTCTTTCCCTCACCCTCCTCTCTCACCATCTTGTCGCCCATTCCCTCCTTTCCCTCACCCTCCTGCCTCACCATCTCTTCTCCCACTCCTTCATTTCCCTCCCCCTCCACTCTCACCATCTCTTCCCCCATTCCCTCCTTTAACTCACCCTCCTCTCTCACCATCTCTTCTCCCACTCCCTCCATTCCCTCACCCTCCTCTCTCACCATCTCTTCTCCCACTCCCTCCATTCCCTCACCCTCCTCTCTCATCACATCTTCTGCCACTCCCTCCTTTCCCTCACCCTCCTCTCTCACCATCTCTTCTCCCACTCCCTCCTTTCCCTCACTCTCCTGTCTCACCATCTCTTCTCCCACTCCCTCCATTCCCTCCCCCTCCTCTCTCACCATTTATTCGCCCATTCCCTCCTTTCCCTCACCCTCCTCTCTCACCATCTCTTCTCCCACTCCCTCCATTCCCTCACCCTCCTCTCTCATCACATCTTCTGCCACTCCCTCATTTCCCTCCCCCTCCACACTCACCATCTTGTCGCCCATTCCCTCCTTTCCCTCACCCTCCTGCCTCACCATCTCTTCTCCCACTCCTTCCTTTCCCTCACCAACTCTTCTCCCACTCCCTCCATTCCCTCACCCTCCTCTCTCACCATCTCTTCTCCCACTCCCTCCTTTCCCTCACCCTCCTCTCTCACCATCTCTTCGCCCATTCCCATCTTTCCCTTATACTCCTCTCTCATCACATCTTCTGCCACTCCCTCCTTTCCCTCACCCTCCTCTCTCACCATCTCTTCTCCCACTCCCTCCATTCCCTCACCCTCCACTCTCACCATCTCTTCGCCCATTCCCTCCTTTCCCTTATACTCCTCTCTCATCACATCTTCTGCTATTCCCTCCTTTCCATCACCCTCCTCTCTCACCATCTCTTCTTCCACTCCCTCATTTCCCTCCCCATCCACACTCACCATCTCGTCGCCCATTCCCTCCTTTACCTCACCCTCCTCTCTCACCATCTCTTCTCCCACTCCCTCCATTCCCTCACCCTCCTCTCTCACCATCTCTTCTCCCACTCCCTCCATTCCCTCACCCTCCTCTCTCACCATCTCTTCTCCCACTCCCTCCATTACTTCACCCTCCTCTCTCACAATCTCTTCTCCCATCCTCTCCTTTCCTTCCCCCTCTTCCCTCACCATCACATCTCCCACTCCCTCCTTTCACTCACCCTCCTCTCTCGCCTTCTCATCTCCCACTCCCTCCTTTCCCTCACCCTCCTCTTTCACCATCTCTTCTCCCACTCCCTCCTTTCCCTCACCCTCCTCTCACACCATCTCTTCTCCCACTCCCTTCTTTCCCTCCCCCTCCTCTCTAATCATCTCATCTCCCACTCCCTCCTTTCCCTCACCCTCCTCTCTCACCATCTCTTCTACCACACCCTCCTTTCCCTCAACCTCCTCTCTCACCATCTCTTCTCCAACTTCCTCCTTTACTTCACCCTCCTCTCTCACCATCTATTCTCCCACCCTCTCCTTTCCTTCCCCCTCTCCCCTCACCATTACATCTCCCACTCCCTCCTTTCACTCACCCTCCTCTCTCACCTTCTCATCTCCCACTCCCTCCTTTCCCTCACCCTCCTCTTTCACCATCTCTTCTCCCACTCCCTCCATTCCCTCACCCTCCACTCTCACCATCTCATCACCCATTCCCTCCTTTCCCTTAAACTCCTCTCTCATCACATCTTCTGCTATTCCCTCCCTTCCCTCCCCCTCCTCTCTCACCATTTCTTCTCCTACTCCCTCATTTTCCTCCCCCTCCTCTCTCACCATCTCTTCGCCCATTCCCTCCATTACCTCACCCTCCTCTCTCACCATTTCTTCTCCCACTCCCTCATTTTCCTCCCTCTCCTCTCTCACCATCTCTTCGCCCATTCCCTCCTTTCCCTCACCCTCCTCTCTCACCATCTCTTCGCCCATTCCCTCCTTTCCCTCACCCTCCTCTCTCACCATCTCTTCTCCCACTCCCTCCATTCCCTCACCCTCCTCTCTCACCATCTCTTCTCCCACTCCCTCATTTCCCTCCTCCTCCACACTCACCATCTCTTCGCCCATTCCCTCCTTTACCTCACCCTCCTCTCTCATCATCTCTTCTCCCACTCCCTTCATTCCCTCACCCTCTCCTCTCACCATCTCTTCTCCAACTTCCTCCTTTACTTCACCGTCCTCTCTCACCATCTCTTCTCCCACCCTCTCCTTTCCTTCCCCCTCTCCCCTCACCATTACATCTCCACTCCCTCCTTTCACTCACCCTCCTCCCTCACCTTCTCATCTCCCACTCCCTCCTTTCACTCCCCTCCTCTCTCACCATTTCTTCTCCCACTTTCCCCTTACCCTCAACCGCCTCTCTCAACTTCACTTCTCCCAATCTCTCCTTTCCCTCCCTCTCCTCTCTCACCACCTTTTCTCCCATTCCTTCCTTTTGCTCCCCCTCCTCTCTCACCATCTCTTCTCCCACTCCCTCCTTTCTCTCCCCTCCTATCTCACCATCGCTTCTCCCAATCTCCCCTTTCCATCACTCTCCTCTCTCACGATATCATCTCCCACTCCCACCTTTCCCTCATCATCCTCTCTCCCCACCTCTTCTCCCATCCCTCCTTACCCTCACCTCCTCCCTCTCCATCTCTTCTCCCACTCCCTCCTTTCCCTCCCCCTCCTCCCTCTCCATCTATTCTCCCAATCCCTCCATTCCCTCCCCCTCCTCTCTCACCATCTCTTCTCCCACTCCCTCCATTCCCTCACCCTCCTCTCTCACCATCTCTTCTCCCAATCCCTCATTTCCCACCACTTCATCACTCACCATCTCTTCTCCCAATCAGTCCTATCCCTTAACCTCCTCTCTCACCATCTATTCTCCACTCCCTCCTTTCCCTCCGCTCCTCTCTCACCATTTCTTCTCCCACTTTCCCCTTACCCTCAACCTCCTCTCTCAACTTCACTTCTCCCAATCCTCCTTTCCGTCCCTCTCCTCTCTCACCATTTCTTCTCCCACTCTCTCCATTCCCTCCCTCTCCACTCTCACCATCTTTTCTCCCATTCCTTCCTTTTGCTCCCCCTCCTCTCTCACAATCTCTTCTCTCAATACCTCCTTTCTCTCCCCTCCTATCTCACCATCTCTTCTCCCAATCCCCCCTTTCCATCACTCTCCTCCTCTCACGATATCATTTCCCACTCCCTCCTTTCCCTCATCATCCTCTCTCCCCACCTCTTCTCCAATCCCTCCTTAACCTCCTCTCCTCTCTCACCATCTCTTCTCCCACTCCTTCATTTCCCTCCCCTTCTCTCTCGCCATCTCTTCTCCCACTCCCTCCTATCACTCACCCTCCTCTCTCACCATCTCTTCTCCCACTCCCATCTTTTCCTCCCCCTCCTCTCTCACCATTTCTTCTTCCGCTCCCTCCATTCCCTCCCCCACCAATCTCACCATCTCTTCTCCCACTCCCTCCATTCCCACACCCTCCGGTCTCACCATCTCTTCTCCCACTCCCTCCTTTCCCTCACCCTCCGGTCTCACCATCTCTTCTCCCACTCCCTCCTTTCCCTCACCCTCCGGTGTCACCATCACTTCTCCCACTCCCTCCTTTCCCTCCCCCATCGCTCTCACAATCTCTTCTCCCACTCCCTCCTTTCACTCACCCTCCTCTCTCAGCATCTCATCTCCCACTCCCTCCTTTCCCTCACCCTCCTTTCTCACTATCTCATCTCCCACTCCCTCCTTTCCCTCATCCTCGTCTCTCACGATCTCATCTCCCACTCCCTCCTTTCCCTCACCCTCCTTTCTCACGATCTCATCTCCCACTCCCTCCTTTCCCTCATCCTCGTCTCTCACGATCTCATCTCCTACTCCCTCTATTCCCTCACCCTCCTCTCTCACCATCACTTCTCCCAATCCCTCCATTCCCTCACCCTCCTCTCTCACCATCTCTTCGCCCATTCCCTCCTTTACCTCACCCTCCTCTCTCACCATCTCTTTGCCCATTCCCTCCTTTACCTCACCCTCCTCTCTCACCATCTCTTCTCCCACTCCTTCATTTCCCTCCCCCTCCACTCTCACCATCTCTTCTCCCACTCCCTCCATTCCCTCACCCTCCTCTCTCACCATCTCTTCTCCCACTCCCTTCCATTCCCTCACCCTCCTCTCTCACCATCTCTTCTCCCACTCCCTCCTTTCCCTCACCCTCCACTCTCACCATCTCTTCGCCCATTCCCTCCTTTCCCTAATACTCCTCTCTCATCACATCTTCTGCCACTCCCTCCTTTCCCTCACCCTCCTCTCTCACCATCTCTTCTCCCACTCCCTCCTTTCCCTCACTCTCCTGTCTCACCAATCTCTTCTCCCACTCCCTCCATTCCCTCCCCCTCCTCTCTCACCATTTCTTCTCCCACTCCCTCCTTTCCCTCCCCCTCCACTCTCACCATCTCTTCGCCCATTCCCTCCTTTAACTCACCCTCCTCTCTCACCATCTCTTCTCCCACTCCCTCCATTCCCTCACCCTCCTCTCTCATCACATCTTCTGCTATTCCCTTCTTTCCCTCACCCTCCTCTCTCACCATCTTGTCGCCCATTCCCTCCTTTCCCCTCACCCTCCTGCCTCACCATCTCTTCTCCCACTCCTTCATTTCCCTCCCCCCTCCTCTCTCACCATCTCTTCTCCCACTCCCTCCATTCCCTCCCCCTCCTCTCTCACCATCTCTTCTCCCACTCCCTCCATTCCCTCACCCTCCTCTCTCACCATCTCTTCTCCCACTCCCTCCATTCCCTCACCCTCCTCTCTCACCATCTCTTCTCCCACTCCCTCCATTCCCTCCCCCTCCTCTCTCACCATTTATTCGCCCATTCCCTCCTTTCCCTCACCCTCCTCTCTCACCATCTCTTCTCCCACTCCCTCCATTCCCTCACCCTCCTCTCTCATCACATCTTCTGCCACTCCCTCATTTCCCTCCCCCTCCACTCACCATCCCCTTGTCGCCCATTCCCTCCTTTCCCTCACCCTCCTGCCTCACCATCTCTTCTCCCACTCCTTCCTTTCCCTCACCAACTCTTCTCCCACTCCCTCCATTCCCTCACCCTCCTCTCTCACCATCTCTTCTCCCACTCCCTCCTTTCCCTCACCCTCCTCCTCTCACCATCTCTTCGCCCATTCCCATCTTTCCCTTATACTCCTCTCTCATCACATCTTCTGCTATTCCCTCCTTTCCCTCACCCTCCTCTCTCACCATCTCTTCTTCCACTCCCTCATTTCCCTCCCCATCCACACTCACCATCTCGTCGCCCATTCCCTCCTTTACCTCACCCTCCTCTCTCACCATCTCTTCTCCCACTCCCTCCATTCCCTCACCCTCCTCTCTCACCATCTCTTCTCCCACTCCCTCCATTCCCTCACCCTCCTCTCTCACCATCTCTTCTCCCACTCCCTCCATTACTTCACCCTCCTCTCTCACAATCTCTTCTCCCATCCTCTCCTTTCCTTCCCCCTCTTCCCTCACCATCACATCTCCCACTCCCTCCTTTCACTCACCCTCCTCTCTCGCCTTCTCATCTCCCACTCCCTCCTTTCCCTCACCCTCCTCTTTCACCATCTCTCTTCTCCCACTCCCTCCTTTCCCTCACCCTCCTCTCTCACCATCTCTTCTCCCACTCCCTTCTTTCCCTCCCCCTCCTCTCTAATCATCTCATCTCCCACTCCCTCCTTTCCCTCACCCTCCTCTCTCACCATCTCTTCTACCACACCCTCCTTTCCCTCACCATCCTCTCTCACCATCTCATCTCCCATCTCCCACTCCCTCCTATCCCTCACCCTCCTCTTTCATCATCTCTTCTCCCACTCCCTCCTATCCCTCACCCTCCTCTCTAATCATCTCATCTCCCACGCGCTCCTTTCCCTCACCCTCCTCTTTCACCATCTCTTCTCCCACTCCCTCCTTTCCCTCACCCTCCTCTCACCATCTCTTCTCCCACTCCCTTCTTTCCCTCCCCTCCTCTCTCACCATCACTCCTCCTAATCCCTCCTTTCCCTTCCCCTCCGCTCTCACGATCTCTTCTCCAACTCCCTCCTTTCCCTCCCCCTCCTCTCACCATCTCCTCTCCCAATCACTCCTATCCCGCAACCTCCTCTCTCACCATCTCTTCTCCCACTCCCTCCATTCCCTCACCCTCCTCTCTCACCATCTCTTCTCCCAATCCCTCATTTCCCACCACTTCATCACTCACCATCTCTTCTCCCAATCAGTCCTATCCCTTCATCACTCACCATCTCTTCTCCCAATCAGTCCTATCCCTTAACCTCCTCTCTCACCATCTATTCTCCCACTCCCTCCTTTCCCTCCCCTCCTCTCTCATCATTTCTTCTCCCACTTTCCCCTTACCCTCAACCTCCTCTCTCAACTTCACTTCTCCCAATCCCTCCTTTCCGTCCCTCTCCTCTCTCACCATTTCTTCTCCCACTCTCTCCTTTCCCTCCCTCTCCTCTCTCACCATCTATTCTCCCACTCCCTCCTTTCCCTCCCCTCCTCTCTCACCATTTCTTCTCCCACTTTCCCCTTACCCTCAACCTCCTCTCTCAACTTCACTTCTCCCATTCCTTCCTTTTGCTCCCCCTCCTCTCTCACCATCTCTTCTCTCAATACCTCCTTTCCCTCACCTCCTCTCTCACCATCTCTTCTCTCAATACCTCCTTTCACTCACCCTTTTTCACCATCTCTTCTCCCACTCCCTCCTTTCCCTCCACCTGCTCTCTCACCATCTCTTCCCCCACTCCCTCCTTTCCCTCCACCTGCTTTCTCACCATCTCTTCTCCCAATCCCTCCTTTCCCTCACTCTCCTCTCTCACCATCTATACTTCAAATCCCTCCGTTCCCTCACCCTCCTCTCTCAACATCTCTTCTCCCACTCCCTCCTTTCTCTCCCCCTCCTCTCTCACCATCTCTTCTCCCACTCCTTCCTTTCCCTGACCCTCCTCTCTCACCATCTCTTCTCCCAGCTCCCTCCTTTCTCTCCCCTCCTATCTCACCATCTCTTCTCCCACTCCCTCCTTTCCCTTTCCCTCCCCCTCCTCTCTCACCATCTCTGCTCCCACTCCCTCCTTTCCCTCACCCTCCTCCCTCTCCATCTCTTCTCCCACTCCCTCCTTTCTCTCCCCCTCCTCTCTCACCATCTCTTCTCCCCCTCCCTCCTTTCCCTCACCCTCCGGTCTCACCATCTCTTCTCCCACTTCCTCCTTTCCATCATCCTCCTCTCTCACCAACTCTTCTCCCAATCCCTCCTTCCCACACTCTCCTCTCTTACCATCTCTTCTCCCAATCTCCCTTTCCCTCACCCTCATCTCTCACCATCACTTCTCCCACTCCCTCCTTTCCCTCCACCTGCTCTCTCACCATCTCTTCTCCCACTCCCTCCTTTCCCTCCCCCTCCTCTCTCACCATCTCTTCTCCCACTCCTTCATTCCCTCCCCTCCTCTCTCACCATCTCTTCTCCCACTCCCTCCTTTCCCTCCCCCTCCTCTCTCACCATCTCTTCTCCCACTCCCCTCCTTTCCCTCCCCCTCCTCTCTCACCATCTCTTCTCCCACTCTCTCCTTTCCCTCCCCCTCCTCTCTCACCATCTCTTCTCCCACTCCCCCATTTCCCTCACCCTTCTCTCTCACCATTTCTTCTTCACCATTTCTTCTTCCACTCCTTCCATTCCCTCCCCCGCCAATCTCACCATCTCTTCTCCCACTCCCTCCTTTCCCTCACCCTCCTCTCTCACCATCTCTTCTCCCACTCCCTCCATTCCCTCACCCTCCTCTCTCACCATCTCTTCTCCCACTCCCTCCATTACTTCACCCTCCTCTCTCACAATCTCTTCTCCTATCCTCTCCTTTCCTTCCCCCTCTTCCCTCACCATCACATCTCCCACTCCCTCCTTTCACTCACCCTCCTCTCTCGCCTTCTCATCTCCCACTCCCTCCTTTCCCTCACCCTCCTCTTTCACCATCTCTTCTCCCACTCCCTCCTTTCCCTCACCCTCCTCTCTCACCATCTCTTCTCCCACTCCCTTCTTTCCCTCCCCCTCCTCTCTAATCATCTCATCTCCCACTCCCTCCTTTCCCTCACCCTCCTCTCTCACCATCTCTTCTACCACACCCTCCTTTCCCTCACCATCCTCTCTCACCATCTCATCTCCCACTCCCTCCTATCCCTCACCCTCCTCTTTCATCATCTCTTCTCCCACTCCCTCCTATCCCTCACCCTCCTCTCTAATCATCTCATCTCCCACGCCCTCCTTTCCCTCACCCTCCTATTTCACCATCTCTTCTCCCACTCCCTCCTTTCCCTCACCCTCCTCTCACCATCTCTTCTCCCACTCCCTTCTTTCCCTCCCCCTCCTCTCTCACCATCACTCCTCCTAATCCCTCCTTTCCCTTCCCCTCCGCTCTCACGATCTCTTCTCCAACTCCCTCCTTTCCCTCCCCCTCCTCTCACCATCTCCTCTCCCAATCACTCCTATCCCGCAACCTCCTCTCTCACCATCTCTTCTCCCACTCCCTCCATTCCCTCACCCTCCTCTCTCACCATCTCTTCTCCCAATCCCTCATTTCCCACCACTTCATCACTCACCATCTCTTCTCCCAATCAGTCCTATCCCTTAACCTCCTCTCTCACCATCTATTCTCCCACTCCCTCCTTTCCCTCCCCTCCTCTCTCATCATTTCTTCTCCCACTTTCCCCTTACCCTCAACCTCCTCTCTCAACTTCACTTCTCCCAATCCCTCCTTTCCGTCCCTCTCCTCTCTCACCATTTCTTCTCCCACTCTCTCCTTTCCCTCCCTCTCCTCTCTCACCATCTATTCTCCCACTCCCTCCTTTCCCTCCCCTCCTCTCTCACCATTTCTTCTCCCACTTTCCCCTTACCCTCAACCTCCTCTCTCAACTTCACTTCTCCCATTCCTTCCTTTTGCTCCCCCTCCTCTCTCACCATCTCTTCTCTCAATACCTCCTTTCCCTCACCCTCCTCTCTCACCATCTCTTCTCTCAATACCTCCTTTCACTCACCCTCCTTTTTCACCATCTCTTCTCCCACTCCCTCCTTTCCCTCCACCTGCTCTCTCACCATCTCTTCCCCCACTCCCTCCTTTCCCTCCACCTGCTTTCTCACCATCTCTTCTCCCAATCCCTCCTTTCCCTCACTCTCCTCTCTCACCATCTATACTTCAAATCCCTCCGTTCCCTCACCCTCCTCTCTCAACATCTCTTCTCCCACTCCCTCCTTTCTCTCCCCCTCCTCTCTCACCATCTCTTCTCCCACTCCTTCCTTTCCCTGACCCTCCTCTCTCACCATCTCTTCTCCCACTCCCTCCTTTCTCTCCCCTCCTATCTCACCATCTCTTCTCCCACTCCCTCCTTTCCCTCCCCCTCCTCTCTCACCATCTCTGCTCCCACTCCCTCCTTTCCCTCACCCTCCTCCCTCTCCATCTCTTCTCCCACTCCCTCCTTTCTCTCCCCCTCCTCTCTCACCATCTCTTCTCCCACTCCCTCCTTTCCCTCACCCTCCGGTCTCACCATCTCTTCTCCCACTTCCTCCTTTCCATCATCCTCCTCTCTCACCAACTCTTCTCCCAATCCCTCCTTCCCACACTCTCCTCTCTTACCATCTCTTCTCCCAATCTCCCTTTCCCTCACCCTCATCTCTCACCATCACTTCTCCCACTCCCTCCTTTCCCTCCACCTGCTCTCTCACCATCTCTTCTCCCACTCCCTCCTTTCCCTCCCCCTCCTCTCTCACCATCTCTTCTCCCACTCCTTCATTTCCCTCCCCTCCTCTCTCACCATCTCTTCTCCCACTCCCTCCTTTCCCTCCCCCTCCTCTCTCACCATCTCTTCTCCCACTCCCTCCTTTCCCTCCCCCTCCTCTCTCACCATCTCTTCTCCCACTCTCTCCTTTCCCTCCCCCTCCTCTCTCACCATCTCTTCTCCCACTCCCCCATTTCCCTCACCCTTCTCTCTCACCATTTCTTCTTCCACTCCTTCCATTCCCTCCCCCGCCAATCTCACCATCTCTTCTCCCACTCCCTCCTTTCCCTCACCCTCCGGTCTCACCAACTCTTCTCCCAATCCCTCCTTTCCCTCCCCCTCCTCTCTCACCATCTCTTCTCCCACTCCCTCCTTTCCCTCCCCCTCCTCTCTCACCATCTCTTCTCCCACTCCCTCCTTTCCCTCCCCTCCTCTCTCACCATCTCTTCTCCCAATCGCTCTTTTCCCTCCCCCTCCTCTCTCACCATCTCTTCTCCCATTCCCTCATTTCCTCCACATCCTCTCTCACCATCTCTTCTCCCACTCCCTCCTTTCCCTCCACCTCCTCTCTCACAATCTCTCCTCCCACTCCTTCCTTTCCCTCCCCCTCCTCTCTCACCATCTCTTCTCCCACTCCTTCCTTTCCCTCCCCCTCCTCTCTCACCATCTCTTCTCCCACTCCCTCCCTTATGAACGTTTGGAAATGACGGACAGCAACTGACCAGCTGGTCCTCAGCCTGCCCCACACTCAGGATGCCGGGAGCATCAGGACCAGACACTTCCTCCCTCCCCTCCCCCTGCCCCCAGCCACCATGTAATCTCCCGGGAGAAGTGAAAAAAAAAGAGAAAAAGGAACGCAGGGCCAAAATGGGAAAAACTATTTTCTCAAATTCCTCCCCACCCCCCTGAGGCAATGGAAACCAGCCCAGGAGACCATATTGACCGCACTCATGTTGACTGGTGAATCGCTTACCGTTTAGAAGATGCGATCTCTGCCCCGGCCAAGAAGTGGCCCATCTCCCTCTGGAAGGCGGGCGGAGAGTCAGCGCACAGACCGCACCGGCCGGCAACGTATCCCAGAGAACCCCCGCTCTCTGGGAATAGGAGAACCCCCCGAGATCCAGCCTGCTCCTACTCTTGCCTCGTTTCGATGCGGCGCTTTACCTTGTGGAGTGACCTCGTGTGAGGCACCTTTCTTAAAATCCAGGTAGACAATGTCTAACCCGAGTTACCCTCCATCCACTAACCCCAGTGACTGCTCCAAAAAAAAACTCAGGCAAGTTGGAGAGGCGCGTCCTTCTCTCCCTGAAGCCACGTCCGGAGTCTCTAAAACCCCCCCCCCTCTTTCCCAGCGGTCGTAAGGAGCGTCTCTTGAGATCCCATCCAGCATCTTCCCTACGACGGATGTGGGATCGATGGGCCGATAGTTCCCTCCTCCCCCTTCCCCCGGCTCTGACTTGTCCTCCCCCTTCATTTTGGGGACTATAACTCCGTGAGCTCCCTTCCAATCTGAGGGACCGAGCCCGGACTCTATTGACGGTTGAACATATGGACACGGGGCCTGAGACAGAGCACCGCTTCCCAGGCCTTTCACTGGGCTGGAAATCCCGGCCCCACATTTAAACCCAGACTCCACACTGGATTCCCCCTACCCGCCCCTCCCTCCCTCCCCCTCCTCCCTCACCTCCCTCCTTCCTCTCACCTCCCTCCCCTCGCTCCCTTCCTCCCTCACCTCTCCTCTCTCCCCTCCTTCCTCACCTCACCTCCCTCTCTCCCCTCCTCCCTCACCTCACCTCCCTCACCACATTCCTCACCTCCCCTCCCCTCCTCTCCTCCCTCTCTCTTCGCACCTCCTCCCTCCCTCACCACATTCCTCACCTCACCTCCCTCCACTGCTCCCTCCCCTCCTCCCCTCACCTCCCCTCCTCCCTCTCTCCTCTCTCCCCACATTCCTCACCTCCCTCCCCTCCTCCCTCACCTCCCTCTCTCCTCTCTCCCCTCCTCCCTCACCTCACCTCCCTCACCACATTCCTCACCTCCCCTCCCTCCCCTCACCCCTCTCTCTTCGCACCTCCTCCCTCCCTCACCACATTCCTCACCTCACCTCCCTCCACTGCTCCCTCCCCTCCTCCCCTCACCTCTCTCACCACATTCCTCACCTCCCTCCCCATCTCCCTCACCTCACCTCCCTCTCTCCCCTCCTCCCTCACCTCACCTCCCTCACCACATACCTCCCCTCCCCTCCTCCCTCCCTCACCACATTCCTCACCTCACCTCCCTCCACTGCTCCCTCCCCTCCTCTCACCTCTCTCACCACATTCCTCACCTCCCTCCCCTTTCTCACTCCTCCCTCACCTCCCCTCCATCCCTCCCTCCCTGATGGGAGTTTTCACTCCAGCACCCAGGGGGGACATCCCCATCCCCAACTCCCCCCACCACAGGATCCGGGGAGCCCAGATCACTAACAGGAGCCCACCCCCCCCCCCCCCCGGGGCTGCTGCTGCTGCTGCTGCTGCTGCTCCTCCTCCGCCCGCTCCACCCTCGCAAAATGGCGGCCCTCCGCCGCGTGCCGCCGCCGCCCGTTGCTCCTTGTTTATTTTCGCCCAGGGCGGGAATTCTACTCTCGCGAGGCCGCCTCCTCCCCGCCCCCCTGCGGCTACTGCGCATGCTCAACTACTCCCCCCGCCCCCCCCTCCCCTCAACTTCTCTTCTCTCCCTCCCGCCAGTGGCGCTGTCGCTGCACCGCCTTTCCCTGGCGCATGCGCACTCTCCCCACCCCCCACCCCGCGCGCGTGCGCACACTCCCCACCCCTCCCCCGCGCGCTCGCTGCTCGCGCTGTTTCGGTTGGTCCTCCCCCGCCGCGCATGCGCGGTTCCTTCTCTTCACCCCCCCCCCCCCCCCCGGGCCGTGATGTCGTTTCTTCAGGTTTTGGAATTTTTCCATGTGGTGAGAGGCGGGAATTGGAGCAGATGGTGGGACTCGTTGATCAGAAGACCTCCCCCCACCCCCCAAGGGTGCTCTGTGAGGGGAATGGGGGGGGGGGAAAGAGAGAGGGAGAAAGACCCCACCCCCAGTCTAGAGTTATATAACAGGGAGACCCCCCCTCACTGAGAGTCCTGTGACCGGGAGACCCCCCCCCCAGTCTAGAGTTATATAACAGGGAGACCCCCCTCACTGAGAGCCCTGTGACTGGGAGACCCACCCCCCCCAGTCTAGAGTTATATAACAGGGAGACCCCCCTCACTGAGAGCCCTGTGACTGGGAGACCCACCCCCCCCAGTCTAGAGTTATATAACAGGGAGACCCCCCCTCACTGAGAGTCCTGTGACTGGGAGACTCTTCCCCCCACCCCAGTCTAGAGTTATATAACAGGGAGACCCCCCCTCATTGAGAGTCCTGTGACTGGGAGACCCCCCCCCCTCACTGAGAGTCCTGTGACCAGGAGACTCTCCCCAGTCTAGAGTTATATAACAGGGAGACCCCCCCCCTCACTGAGACTCCTGTGACCGGGAGACCCCCCCCCGCTTACTGAGAGTCCTGTGACCAGGAGACTCTTCCCCAGTCTAGAGTTATATAACAGGGAGACCCCCCCCTCACTGAGAGTCCTGTGACCGGGAGACTCTCCCCCCCCAGTCTCGAGTTAGATAACAGGGAGACCCCCCTCACTGAGAGTCCTGTGACTGGGAGACCCCCCCCAGTCTAGAGTTATATAACAGGGAGACCCCCCCCTTCACTGAGGGTCCTGTGACCGGGAGACTCTCCCCCAGTCTAGAGTTATATAACAGGGAGACCCCCCCTCACTGAGAGTCCTGTGACTGGGAGACTCTTTCCCCCCCCCCCCCCAGTCTAGAGTTATATAACAGGGAGACCCCCCCTCATTGAGAGTCCTGTGACCAGGAGACTCTTCCCCCCCCCCCTTACCCAGTCTAGAGTTATATAACAGGGAGACCCCCCTTCACTGAGAGTCCTGTGACTGGGAGACTCTCCCCCCAGTCTAGAGTTATATAACAGGGAGACTCCCCCTCACTGAGACTCCTGTGACCGGGAGACCCCCCCCCCCCTCACTGAGAGTCCTGTGACCAGGAGACTCTCCCCAGTCTAGAGTTATATAACAGGGAGACCCCCCCCCTCACTGAGACTCCTGTGACCGGGAGACCCCCCCCCGCTTACTGAGAGTCCTGTGACCAGGAGACTCTTCCCAGTCTAGAGTTATATAACAGGGAGACCCCCCCTCACTGAGAGTCCTGTGACCGGGAAACTCTCCCCCCCCCCCCCCCCCCACCAGTCTAGAGTTATATAACAGGGAGACCCCCCCCTCACTGAGAGTCCTGTGACCGGGAGACAGCCACCCAAGATGCTGTAATGGAGAGACCACCCTTACTGAGTGTGATGTGAATAAGGTGAGAGAGAGAAACCATGAAATTCTCGATCTATTAGTCTAACCTCTGTCGTGGGGAAGTTATTGGAATCTGTAATTAAAGAGTGTGTGACTGAGCACTTCGAGAAATTTGAGCTGATTGGAGTGAGGTAACATGGATTTGTAAAGGGTGGGTCATATCTAATGAATCTTAGTGAATTTTTAGGTGAAGTATCTGAAGTTGTAGACAGGGGAATGTCTACGGATGTAGTTTATATGGACTAACAGAAGGCATTCGATAAGGTTCCACATAAGAGACTGTTTGCTAAAATTAAAGCTCCTGGAATTGAAGGCCAATTATTGACCTGGTTCGGCGGTAGAAGACAGAGAGTTGGGATAATGGGTATGTACTCGAATTGGAAGGATGTGACTCGTGCTGTCCCACAAGGATCTGTGCTGCGGCCTCAACTATTGACAATATTTATTAATGACTTAAGATAACACGATAGAGAGCCATATATCCAAGTTTGCCAATGACACAAAGTTTGGTGGGTTAGTAAGTAGTGTAGACGGGAGCATGAAATTACAAAGGGATATTGGGCTAGATTTTGCTGTAAAAATAACGGTGAGCCTAACGGCGCTCGTCGTTATTATGTACAAATCGGACAGCAATTCCCAGCGACCACACAAACCCAGTTAAACGTGGAAATCGGGAAGTTGCGGTCCGAGATGCCCTGCTCCTCCAAAAGCTGTGTGGAAACGGCCTCTCGCCGTCTGACTCACTGTTCAAATGTATTGAATGGCCTGAAGTTCCTGTACTTACCTCGTAGATATGGACTAAAGTCACCAGAAAAAGTTGGGGCTTGTCCATTCCAGTCTCAGTACCCTGTTTAAAAAAGACTTTCTTACTTTTTCTTTCTGTCTCGTTTATCACTCTCTTATTTCAATCTTTCTTTCCCTCTCTGTATTTCACTTACTAAACCTGAGTTGACATTGAATTCACTATTCTAACGTACACTTCCTGGTTCAGACTCTGCTCATTAATGATTCTTCAATCTGAATGGTTCACACAGGTAGGCCTTGACATCCTTCCGAAAGTGTGGTGCCCAGAATTGGACACAATACTCCAGCTGGGGCCGAACCAGTGTTTTATGAAGGTTTAGCATAACTTCCTTGCTTTTGTACTCTCTGCCTCTATTAATAAATCCAAGGATGCTGTATGCGTTTTTAACAGCCTTCTCAACTTGTTCTGCCACCTTCAAAGATTTGTGTACACACACCCCCAGGTCTCCCTGTTCCTGCACCCCTTTAAAATTGTACCATTTAGTTTATATTGCCTCTCCTCATTCTTCCTACCAAAATGAATCACTTCACACTTCTCTGTGTTAAATTTCATCTGCCATGTGTCTGCCCATTTCACCAGTTTGTCTATGACCTCCTGCAGTCCATTGCTATCCTCCACATTGTTTACTACATTTCCGAGTTTTGTGTCATCTGCAAATTTAAAATGATGCCCTCTATACCCAAGTCCAGGTCATTAATATATATGAAAGAGAGCAGTGGTCCTAATACCGACCCCTGGGGAACACCACTGTATACTTCCCTCCAGTCTAAAAAACAACCGTTCACCACTACTCTCTGCTTTCTGTCCCGTAGCCAATTTCATATCCACACTGCCACTGTCCCTTTAATCCCATAGGCTTCAATTTTGTGTACTTTATCAAACGCCTATGGAAAGTCCATATGTACAACATCAACTGCACTACCCTCATCAAACCTTTCTGTTACTTCATCAAAGAACTCAGGATTTGCCTTTAACAAATTTGTGC
Source organism: Heptranchias perlo (assembly GCF_035084215.1). Taxonomy (NCBI): domain Eukaryota; kingdom Metazoa; phylum Chordata; class Chondrichthyes; order Hexanchiformes; family Hexanchidae; genus Heptranchias; species Heptranchias perlo. Next base: position 50,394 of record NW_027139514.1, on the reverse strand, counting down.
TGACTTTCATTTATTAACCCATACTTTTCCAACTGCCAATTAAGTTTGTCCTGGATTAATATCTCTAAAAGTTTCCCCACCACTGACGTTAGGCTGACTGGCCTGTAGTTGTCGGGTTTATCCCTCTCCCCTTTTTTGAATGGGTGTAACATTTGCAATCCTCCAGTCCTCTGGTACCATTCCCATATCTAAGGAGAAATGAAAGATTGTGGCCAGAGTCTCACTATCTCCACCCTTACTTCCCTCAGAAACCTAGGATGTATCCCATCTGGACCGGGTGACTTTTCTACTTTGAGCACCTTGGGTGGTATCAGCTATGATCTCATTGAATGACGGAACTTATTAGCCGAGGTATAGAATATAAAAGCAGGGAGGTTATAAAACACTGGTTAGGCCACAGCTTGAGTACTGGGTACAGTTCTGGTCACCACATTACAGGAAGGATGTGATTGCACTAGAGAGGGTGCAGAGGAGATTTTCGAGGATGTTGCCAGGACTGGAGAATTTTAGCTATGAGGAAAGATTGGATAGGCTGGGGTTGTTCTCTTTGGAACAGAGGAGGCTGAGGGGTGATTTGATTGAGGTGTACAAAATTATGAGGAACCGAGATAGAGTGGATAGGAAGGACCTATTTCCCTTAGCAGAGAGGTCAATAACCAGGGGGCATAGATTTAAAGTGATTGGTAGAAGGATTAGTGGGGAGCTGAGGAAAATTTTTCTCACCCAGAGGGTGGTGAGGGGTCTGGAACTCACTGCCTGAGAGGGTGGGAGAGGCAGAAACCCTCAACTCATTTAAAAAGTACCTGGATGTGCACCTGAAGTGCCCTGACCTGCAGGGCTACAGACCAGAAGCTGGAAAGTGGGATTAGGCTGGGTGGCTCATTTTCGGCCGGCGCGGACACGATGGGCCGAATGGCCTCCTTCTTTGCCGTAAATTTTCTATGATTCTAACTGGCTCGTGGGGCTGGACGGCCCTCCTATGTTCCTGTATGACAGGAAGACTTCTGCCACCCAAGCTGTCCCAATGGGGAGCCCATCCTCATTGAGAGTCATGTGACTGGAAGATGCCCCACGCCCCAAGAGATTTCTCTGTATCCAACCCGTGCTGTACCTGCCCTGAGAGTGTTTGATGTAGGTGAGGAAATTGTTGATGTGTTAGTCATAATCTTCCAAAACTCTCTCGATTCAGGAATTGTCCTATTGGATTAGAAAATTCCCCTGTCCCTCCACTTTAAGAAGGGTAAGAGAGATAAACTAGGAAATGTTAGGCTGATTAGTCTAACGTCAGTTGTGGGGAAGTTACTAGAATCTGCTATTAGGGACAGAGTGAATGAGCACTTGGGCAAATTTGTGCTGATCAGATGGGTAAGACATGTCTAATGAACAACAACAACAGCTTGCATTTATATAGCGCCTTTAACGTAGTAAAACGTCCCCACGGTGCTTCACAGGAGCGATTATCAATCAAAATTTGACACCGAGCCACGTAAGGAGATATTAGGACAGGTGACCAAAAGCTTGGTCAAAGAGGTAGGTTTTAAGGAGCGTCCTAAAGGAGGAGAGAGGGGTAGAGAGACGGAGAGGCTTGGGGAGGGAATTCCAGAGCTTAGGGCCGAGGCAGCTGAAGGCACGACCGCCAATGGAGGGAGCAACAATGGATGTTATTTATGTGGACCCCCAGAAGGCATTCAACAAGATTCCATATAAGAGACTGACAATGGGTTTGTACTCAAATTAGCAGGATGACCAGTGGTGTCACCCAGAGATCTGTACTGGGACCTCAGCTTTTCACTATTTATAAATGACTTGGTTGAAGGAATGGAGAGCCTTATATCTCAGTTTGCTGACGACACTAAGTTAGGAGGCACAGTAAATAGTGTAGATGGGAGCAGAAAGTTACAAAGGGACATTGAGAGATTAAGTGGGGCAGATGGAGTTCAGTGTGGGAAAGTGTGAGGTCGTCCACTTTGGACCTAAGAAAGATCGATCAGAGTATATCCTAAATGGCGAGAAGCTCAGAACTGTGGAGGAGCAGAGAGATTCAGGGGTCCAAGTACAGAAATCACTAAAAGCCAGTGGACAGAGACAAAAAATAATTCAAAAGGTGAATGAACTGTTGGCCTTTATCTCAGAGGGCTGGAATACAAAGGGTGGAAATTATGGACAGAGCTCTGGTTAGACCCCATCTGGAGCACGGTGTTCAGTTCTGGGCACCGCACCTCAGGAAGGAGATATTGGCCTTGGAGCACAGGTTGCATTGACTGGGCTTATATTCCTATAAATATAGAAGATTAATGAATGATCTAATAGAAATGTTTGAGATGATTAAAGGAGTTGATCAGGTAGATAGAGAGAAACTATTTCCTCTGGTGGGGGGAATCCAGAACAAGGGGGCAGAACCTTAAACTTAGAGCCAGGCCGTTCAGGGGTGAAGTCAGGAATCACTTCTTCACACAAAGGGGAGTGGAAATCTGGAACTCTCTCCCCACAAAAAGCTGTTGAGGCTGGGGGTCAATTGGAAATTTCAATACTGAGACTGATCGATTTTTGTCAGGCGAGGGTATTGAGGGTTACGGAACCAAGGCGGGTAGATGGAGTTAAGATACAAATCAGCCATGATCTAATTGAATGGCGGAACAGGCTCGAGGGGCTGAATGGCCTCCTCCTTTGTTCCTATGATGGGACTGAGCTTCACTCTGTATCTAACCTGTGCTGTGCCTGCCCTGGGAGTGTTTGATGGGACAGCGTAGAGGGAGCTTTACTCTGTATCTAACCCTGTACCTGCCCTGGGAGTGTTTGATGGGACAGTGTAGAGGGAGCTTTACTCTGTATCTAACCCTGTACCTGCCCTGGGAGTGTTTGATGGGACAGTGTAGAGGGAGCTTTACTCTGTATCTAACCCGTGCTATACCTGCCTTGGGAGTGTTTGACGGGACAGTGTAGAGGGAGCTTTACTCTTTATCTAACCCGTGCTGTACCTGCCCCGGGAGTGTTTGACGGGACAGTGTAGAGGGAGCTTTACTCTGTATCTAACCCTGTACCTGCCCTGGGAGTGTTTGATGGGACAGTGTAGAGGGAACTTTACTCTGTATCTAACCCTGTACCTGCCCTGGGAGTGTTTGATGGGACGGTGTAGAGGGAGCTTTACTCTGTATCTAACCCTGTACCTGCCCTGGGAGTGTTTGATGGGACAGTGTAGAGGGAGCTTTACTGTGTATCTAACCCTGTACCTGCCCTGGGAGTGTTTGATGGGACAGTGTAGAGGGAGCTTTACTCTGTATCTAACCCGTGCTATACCTGCCTTGGGAGTGTTTGACGGGACAGTGTAGAGGGAGCTTTACTCTTTATCTAACCCGTGCTGTACCTGCCTTGGGAGTGTTTGATGGGACAGTGTAGAGGGAGCTTTACTCTGTATCTAACCCGTGCTATACCTGCCTTGGGAGTGTTTGACGGGACAGTGTAGAGGGAGCTTTACTCTTTATCTAACCCGTGCTGTACCTGCCCCGGGAGTGTTTGACGGGACAGTGTAGAGGGAGCTTTACTCTGTATCTAACCCTGTACCTGCCCTGGGAGTGTTTGATGGGACAGTGTAGAGGGAACTTTACTCTGTATCTAACCCTGTACCTGCCCTGGGAGTGTTTGATGGGACGGTGTAGAGGGAGCTTTACTCTGTATCTAACCCTGTACCTGCCCTGGGAGTGTTTGATGGGACAGTGTAGAGGGAGCTTTACTGTGTATCTAACCCTGTACCTGCCCTGGGAGTGTTTGATGGGACAGTGTAGAGGGAGCTTTACTCTGTATCTAACCCTGTACCTGCCCTGGGAGTGTTTGATGGGACAGTGTAGAGGGAGCTTTACTCTATATCTAACCCTGTACCTGCCCTGGGAGTGTTTGATGGGACAGTGTAGAGGGAGCTTTACTCTGTATCTAACCCTGTACCTGCCCTGGGAGTGTTTGATGGGACAGTGTAGAGGGAGCTTTACTCTGTATCTAACCCGTGCTGTACCTGCCCTGGGAGTGTTTGATGTGACAGTGTAGAGGGAGCTTTACTCTGTATCTAACCCTGTACCTGCCCTGGGAGTGTTTGATGGGACAGTGTAGAGGGAGCTTTACTGTGTATCTAACCCTGTACCTGCCCTGGGAGTGTTTGATGGGACAGTGTAGAGGGAGCTTTACTCTGTATCTAACCCGTGCTATACCTGCCTTGGGAGTGTTTGACGGGACAGTGTAGAGGGAGCTTTACTCTTTATCTAACCCGTGCTGTACCTGCCTTGGGAGTGTTTGATGGGACAGTGTAGAGGGAGCTTTACTCTGTATCTAACCCGTGCTATACCTGCCTTGGGAGTGTTTGACGGGACAGTGTAGAGGGAGCTTTACTCTTTATCTAACCCGTGCTGTACCTGCCCCGGGAGTGTTTGACGGGACAGTGTAGAGGGAGCTTTACTCTGTATCTAACCCTGTACCTGCCCTGGGAGTGTTTGATGGGACAGTGTAGAGGGAACTTTACTCTGTATCTAACCCTGTACCTGCCCTGGGAGTGTTTGATGGGACGGTGTAGAGGGAGCTTTACTCTGTATCTAACCCTGTACCTGCCCTGGGAGTGTTTGATGGGACAGTGTAGAGGGAGCTTTACTGTGTATCTAACCCTGTACCTGCCCTGGGAGTGTTTGATGGGACAGTGTAGAGGGAGCTTTACTCTGTATCTAACCCTGTACCTGCCCTGGGAGTGTTTGATGGGACAGTGTAGAGGGAGCTTTACTCTATATCTAACCCTGTACCTGCCCTGGGAGTGTTTGATGGGACAGTGTAGAGGGAGCTTTACTCTGTATCTAACCCTGTACCTGCCCTGGGAGTGTTTGATGGGACAGTGTAGAGGGAGCTTTACTCTGTATCTAACCCGTGCTGTACCTGCCCTGGGAGTGTTTGATGTGACAGTGTAGAGGGAGCTTTACTCTGTATCTAACCCATGTTGTGCCTGCCCTGGGAGTGTTTGATGGGACAGTTTAGAGGAAGGTTTACTCTGTCTCTACCCGTATGAGTATTTGGGCTGAAATGTGTCCATCCCTTTAAGAAGCACCGATGCCTTTAATGATTTTTGTCAGTGCAGTACCACATTCTGCCACCAGAGGGGGAAACAACCACATCTCTCTCCCCTCACAAGCAACTGAGTGAGTTGTGGGGCCCACCCGATCCTTCTTAAAGGGGAAACACGCTCCTCACCTGGAACTCATTTCAAAGACTCCCGAGGGCCTGAAATTCCTGGCCATTTTTGGCCTCGCTCACGTGCAGGATGGGCGCAATTCAAATTCCTGGCCGCCAGGAGAGTACAGGATGGGAGGAACTTTGGAGGGGTGGCTGTAGATTGAAAGGACTTTGCCGATGGATCACTGGAGCTGGGAACGAGCTGTTTTGGTGGGTTCTTTTTTTGGGGGGGGGTGCTTTTTAACCCTGGACAGCGCTGGACTTGCTGCTGACGACCTGCGAGACGCCCCGGGATAATTTGGCTCCCACCCGTGGTAGACTGAGTAAGGGATTCCCAATGGACTTACCTCAACCATTATAATGAAGGAGGAGGCGGAAGAGGATGGAGCAGAGGAGACTGGGATGGTGTTTGAGGAGAATCCCCCAGATATTCCCTCCTCACCACCTAAAGAATACCCATGCCACCCAGGTCCTATGAAATGACATCTGTGGCTCAGTCAGTCTCACTCTCTCCTCTGAGTCCCCCACTCCAGCGATTCAAGCCCCATAATCCAGGGTCGACACTCCCGGTGCCAGTACTGAGGGAGTGCTGCACTGTCGGAGGTGCCGTCTCTCGGATGAGATGTTAAACCCAATGTCTGCCCCTCTCAGGTGGAGGTAAAATATCCCATGGCTACTAATGGAAGAAGAGCAGGGGGGAGTTCTCCCCTGGCCCCCCTGGAGATCTTCCCCTGCACAGCCTCCAACCTCTTTGACGTTATAGGAACATTAGGAGCAAGAGGAGGCCGTTCAGCCCCTCGAGCCTGTTCCTCCATTCACTCAGATCGTGGCTGATCTGCACCTCAACTCCATCTGCCCCAATTGTAGCCCCCACTTCCCCCCTACTGCCCGCCCCCCGCTGGGATCAGCTAACACCGACCGGGGCCCTTCCTGCTCTTCTCCCTCCTTCGCTGCGTCGGAATCAAGATCGAGACTCTTTGCGTCGTCTGGTACTCTTAAGTCATTCTACGCCAGGAACATCAAACACCGTGGGGCCTCCTCCCTTCCCTCAATCACCCCCCTTTCCTTGTACAACCCGAGATTGACCTCAACGACGCACCACTTCCCGGTTTGCACTGTCCTCTCTCCGGCCTGCACTACCAGGCCTAGGGTTTCCAGTCCTCCAGGGTGGTCTGGGGAGACTCCAGGAATTGAAAGATGAATCTTCGTGGACTCAGGAGAAAAACTCATAGGGCCATTTAAAAAAAACAATTGCTTGTTTCTTTTATTTTTCTTTGTAGATTTTCACATATTGGTTATAAAAATATTGGAGATGGGAGGGGGAAGGAGGGAGGAGGGAGGTTGTGGGGGGAAGGAGGAGGGGGGCTGGTGGTTGTAGAAAAGATGTTTGGCCGGTTGGAGACCTCCACAGGAATACGGCCAACCATAGTTAGCAAGAATAAGGAGGCCTCATACCGCTTGGATAATAAGAGTCTAAGTGAGGTAGAGGAGCAGAGGGATCTGGGGGTACAGATACACAAATCACTAAAAGTAGTGACGCAGGTTAATAAGGTCATAAAAAAGGCAAACCAAGCACTGGGGTTCATTTCTGGAGGGATAGAATTGGAAAGCAGAGATGTTATGTTACACTTGTACAGAACCTTGGTTAGACCACACTTGGAGTATTGTGAACAGTTCTGGTCTCCATTATTATAAAAAGGATATAGAAGCACTGGAGAAGGTGCAAAAAAGACTCAAGGATGATTCCAGAATTGAGAGAATATACTTATCAGGAAAGACTGAACAGGCTGGGGCTCTTTTCTCTAGAAAAAAGAGAGGGGTGACCTGATCGAGGTCTTTAAGATAATGAAAGGGTAGATGTAGAGCAGATGTTTCCACTTGTGGGGGGGAGACCAGAACTAGGGCCCATAAATATAAGATAGTCACTAATAAATCCGATAGGGAATTCAGGGGAAACTTCTTTCCCCAGAGAGCGGTGAGAATGTGGAACTCGCTCCCACAAGGAGTATTTGAGGTGAATAGTGTAGATGCATTTAAAGGGAAGCTCGATAAACACATGAGGGGGAAAGGAATAGAAGGAGATGCTGATGGCGTAGGTGAAGTAGTGTGGGAGGAGGCTCGTGGGTAGCATAAATGCCGGCATGGAACCAGTTGGGCCGAATGGCCTGTTCCTGTGCTGTAGACTTAATGTAACTCAAAGTAGTCAGGCCTTGGGCCTTATTCATGGTTGTTTGAACCCTGAATAAGGTTGACAATTAAACAGGCCGAATTAGGACTGGTTAACGAGCAATTCAGCAGCCCCCTCCATGAGCCTTTCGCCCAGTGGTTGTCATGGAAACCAGGCAAATTAATGGTGATTATTTAATTCTGATTCTCTGAGAGAAAATCATTCCTCGTTAAAATCCCACATTCGGCCTCCTCATTAAAGTGGCTGCAAATCAGCAATTAGAACCTCCCCCTCCCTCAGACAGATATTTCTAACTGACTGGTGTCCCTCTGGTCCCTCTCAGGGAGATATCTGTACACTGATAGGTGTCCCTCTCCCTCAGAGAGATATCTGTACATTGACAGGTGACCCTCTCTCTCGGAGATATCTGTACACTGACACATGTCCCTCTCCCTCAGGGAGATATCTGTACACTGACAGGTGTCCCTCTCCCTCAGGGAGATATCTGTACACTGACAGGAGTCCCCCTCTCCCAGGGAGATATCTGTACATTGACAAGTGTCTCTCAGTCCCCTCTCTCTCAGGGAGATATCTGTACACTGACTGGTGTCTCTCAGTCCCTCTCTCTCAGGGAGATATCTGTACACTGACTGGTGTCTCTCAGTCCCTCTCTCTCAGGGTGATATCTGTACACTGACTGGTGTCTCTCAGTCCCTCTCTCTCAGGGTGATATCTGTACACTGACTGGTGTCTCTCAGTCCCCCTCTTTCAGTGTGATATCTGTACACTGACTGGTGTCTCTCAGTCCCTCTCTCTCAGGGTGATATCTGTACACTGACTGGTGTCTCTCAGTCCCTCTCTCTCAGGGTGATATCTGTACACTGACTGGTGTCTCTCAGTCCCTCTCTCTCAGGGTGATATCTGTACACTGACTGGTGTCTCTCAGTCCCTCTCCCTCAGGGTGATATCTGTACACTGACTGGTGTCTCTCAGTCCCTCTCCCTCAGGGTGATATCTGTACACTGACTGGTGTCTCTCAGTCCCCCTCCATCCATCCCTCCATCTCTCCCTCGCCCCATCCCTCGATCGATATATGGCTCCCTAATCCTTCATCCAAGTCATTTATGAATATAGTGAAAAGCTGAAGCCTCAGTACAGATCTCTGGGTGACACCACTGGTCACCCTGCTAATTTGAGTACAAACCCATGATGCCCACTCTCTGTCTCCGACCTCCTAACCAATTCCCTGTCCAAGCCAATAGGTTGCCTCCAATTCCATGCGCTCTCATTTTTGTTAACAGTCCCTTATGTGGAAACTTGTCAAATGCCTTCTGGAAGTCCACATAAATAACATCCACACACATTCCCTTATCTACCACACTAATCATCTCCTCAAAAAATTCATCTCGGCTCATTGGACATGTCTTACCCTTTACAAATCAATGCTGGCTCTCTCTGATCAGCTCAAATTTGCCCAAGTGCTCAGTCACTCTGTCCCTAATAGCAGATTCGAGTAACTTCCCCACAACTGACGTTAGGCTAATCAGCCTATCATTTCCTAGTTTATCTCTCTTACCCTTCTTAAATAGTGGAGAGACGTTGGCAATTTTCCAATCCAATGGGACAAATCCTGAATCGAGAGAGTTTTGGAAGATCATGACTAACACATCAACAATTTCCTCTCCACCTACTTTTAATAACCTGAGGGGGTGGAAACTATCGGGTCCTGGAGATTTGTCTGTCTTTAGTCCCATTATTTTCTCCATTACCATTTATTTTTTACTTATGTTAAATCTAGTAAGTTCCTGTCCCTTGATTTAATTTTAGTTTTCCTCTTATCTTTGGAACTTTATCCTCATCCTCTACTGTGCAGACCGATACAAAGTAGAGAGAGAGAGAAAAAAATTCAGACATGTCGAGGCCAATTATGGTACAATGTAGTGTCTTTTATTGAGACGATTAGGTTAAACCTATTTACACATTCTATGTACATGAATCGAGGCCACAGAATCCAGATTTGCCAATGACACCACACTAAGGGGTAAATTGTGACATGGATTGGGAAAGATAGCCATTGACACGGGGCCTGGAATTGCCAGGATTGCGTGATGGAGATAAGGTCAGGAAGGTGCAACGAACAGCTAAGGTCTCCCCCCCGCCCCCCCCCCCCCATCCCTACCCCTCTATTCAGCTTGCAGTGGAACCATTAAGGGAGTCCATCCCTTGGAGCACTGTGCACGGTTCTGGTCTCAATATTATAGAAAGTGCAAAAAAGATTCACAAGGATAATACCAGAACTGAGAGGATATCTTTATCGGGAAAGTCTAAACAGACTGGGGCTCTTTTCTCTAGAAAAGAGAAGGCTGAGGGGTGACCTGATAGAGGTCTTTAAGATAATGATAAGGTTTGATGTAGACAAAATGTTTCCACTTGTGGGGGGAGACCAGAATTAAGGGCCATCAATATAAGATAGTCACTAATAAATCCAATAGGGAATTCAGGAGAAACTTCTTTACCCAGAGAGTGGTGAGAATGTGGAACTCGCTCCCACAAGGAGGAGTTGAGGCGAATATTATAGATACATTTAAGGGGGAAGCTAGATAAGTGGATGAGGGAGAAAGGAACGGAAGGATATGCTGATAGGGTGAGATGAAATAGGGAGGGAGGAGGCTCGTGTGGAGCATAAACACCAGCATGGACCAGTTGGGCCGAATGGCCTATTTCTGTGCTGCAGTTTTGATGTAACTCAACATCCCCTCTGGGAAACGATATCCATTGGTGGCTGAGGGTTTTGGGGCCTGTCCCTTGGCCTCAGTGGGACCTCCGCCACTGAAACCGCTCCCTGCATTTGACGAGGGGAGAGGGATGTTAGTGGGGTGTGCTGCCCCCCCCATTCCCCGAGTGATTGGCAGCCCACCCCCACCTGATAGACTTTGCAGCCCCACCCCTTCCCGATTGGGATAGTTTCTCTGTCTTCACTGCCTCTCTTCCCCAAATTATTTTCCCATCCCTTCCCTCCTACTCCTCTACCTCTCCCCAGGTTCTCCCCCTCTCCCTGCTCTCTATCCCCATCTTCCCCAACTTTCCTCTTCCTGTCACACTGTTAACCCCCTCTCTGCCGTACCCCATGGCCTCCCCTCTCTTCCTTCCCCATCTCCTACTCCCCACTTCTTCTCTCCCCATCCCTTCCTTTCCCTCTCCCCCTCCAACCCTTCCCCCTCCATGTACTCCCCCACCCCTCTCCCACTTCCCCACCCCTCTCCCCTCCCTTTATCTCCCCCTTCCCCCTAGCCTCCCCAATGCACTCACCCCCCCCCAATCAACTGCCCCTCCATGTACTCCCCCTCCCCTCCTTGTGCCCCCCTCCCCCACCCCTCTCCCTTTCTCTCCCCCTCACCTTCCTAGCCTCCCTAAACCACTGCCTATCCCTCTACACACACTCCCCATCCCCTCGTCCATCCCCTCCCTCTCCTGTTCACCTCCCTAGCCTCCCCAACTCACTCACTCACCCCTACTCACACTCCCCCATCCCCCCCACCCACTCCCCCTCCTTGTACCCCACCCCCTTCCCCCAGTCCACTCCCAATCTTTGTCACCCCTCCATACTTCTCTCCGATGGACTCCAGATCCAAACGCCGGGCTCCAGCCCACCCACAAGGTTAGAGCAAGGTTTAGACATAAGTGAAACCTCCCTCCACCCCCCTGAGGGGATAGTGAATGTGGTGCAGTCTATCACTGAAGGGAGTTGACTCAGGGGGGAATGCCTTGAACATTGGGGAGCTGGATCGCATTGGAGAAGAGACAGGGAGGGAGGAAGTGAGGATTAGGGAGACGTCAGCAGCGGGAAAAGGGACCCCCCCTCGGCGGGATTGGGGGGGCAGTGGGGTCGAGGACCTTCTTCTTTGGTTCCCCCGCCACACAAACTGACCCTGAGGATGAGGAGAGGCAATGTAAACTAAATGGTACAATTTTAAAGGGGGTGCAGGAACAGAGAGACCTGGGGGTGTGTGTACACAAATCTTTGAAGGTGGCAGGACAAGTTGAGAAGGCTGTTTAAAAAAAAGAATATGGGATCCTGGGCTTTATTAATAGAGGCACAGAGTACAAAAGCAAGGAAATTATGCTAAACCTTCATAAAACACTGGTTAGGCCTCAGCTGGAGTATTGTGTCCACACTTTAGGAAGGATGTCAAGGCCTTAGAGATGGTGCAGAGGAGATTTACTAGAATGGTACCAGGGATGAGGGACTTCAGTTATGTGGAGAGACTGGAGAAGCTGGGGTTGTTCTTCTTCGAGCAGAGAAGGTGAAGGGGAGATTTGATAGAGGTGCTCAAAATCATGACAAGATTTGACAGAGTAAATAAGGAGCAACTGTTTCCAGTGGCAGAAGGATCAGTAACTAGAGGACACAGATTTAAGATGATCGGCAAAAGAACCAGAGGAGACGAAGAAAGATTGTTTTTTTTTTACGCAGCGAGTTGTGATGATCTGGAACGCGCTGCCTGAAAGGGCGGTGGAAGCAGATTCAATAATAACTTTCAAAAGGGAATTGGATAAATACTTGAAGTGGAAACATTCACAGGGCTAATGGGGAAAGAGTAGGGGGAGTGGGACTAACTGGACAGCTCTTTCAAAGAGCCTGTACCGGCACGATGGGCCGAATGGTCTCCTCCGGCTCGGTATCATTTTATAATTGTTCGTTTCTAGAGCCCGGTCAGCTGATCCAGACAGGCCGAGTCATTCCTGCCAGCGGTGGTGTCCCTCCTGGCCGCCCGGTTCTGACTCTGACTCTGACCGGCCGGTCCTCCCTCCACCGTGGTGGTGACCTCAAACAGCTTGGCCATGAAGTTGGGCCCGGTGCTGCGGATCAGCTGGACGCCAGTGAAGGCGTAGAGGATGGGGTTGACGCTGCAGCCCACAAAGGCCAGGGCGGTGACCATGGGCCGCTGCTCCTTCACCAGCCCCAGCAGCCGCTGGGCTCCGGCCAGCTCCGCCCCCACCTGCATCACGTTAACCACGTGGTAGGGCAGCCAGAAGAGGCTGAAGGCCACCACCACGGCCACAATCAGCCGCTCGGTCCGGCTCCTCTGCCGGGAGCGCAGCGCCCTGACCCGCCGGCCCACAGCCGCGTAGCTGACGGTCACCACCACCAGCGGCGCCAGGAAACCCACGACCGTCTCCGTGGCGTAGTGGACGATGGCGTCGCTGGTGGTGTTGTGGACGGCCTCACACAGTCTGCGGCACTCGATGCGGCCGGTGCGCACCTCCCGGTAGTACGGGGCGAGGAGGGCTATGAGGGCGGCCAGGGCCCACAGTCCGGCCAGGGCCTTGAGCACCACGCCCTTGCGGCGCAGCCGGGCAGCGGTGAAGGGCCGGGCCACCGCCACAAAGCGGTCCAGGCTCATCAGGGCGATGAGGAAGATGCTGGCGTACATGTTGAGGCAGCAGAGGTAATGGAAGGCCTTACACAGGCCCCGGCCGAAGGGCCAGTCCTCCCGCACCAGGAAGTGGATCCAGAAGGGGGTGGTCAGCAGCGTCACCCCGTCAGCCACCGCCAGGTTGAGGACCAGGACGCAGGTCACCGTCCGGCGCCGTACGCGGAACAGCAGGGTCCAGACCACGAAGGCATTGCCCGGCAGGCCCACGACGAAGGCCAGGGTCAGGATCAGGCTGCCGATCACCGTCGAGGCCTTGGAGCTCAGAAGGTTGTCCAGGGTGGAGTTGGAGGAGATGCACTCCCCAGTCAGCTGCTCAGCATTGTCCTGTTTGAGGGAGGGAGGGAGAAAGACTGAGGTGAGACTCGGCTTCGAAGAGGGAACGGGGAACGAACAGACGAGAATACATCAAGTCTATAGAACAGAAACACGAGCCTCCTCCCTCCCTACCTTATCTAACCCTATCAGCACACCCTTCTATTCCTTTCTCTCTCGTGTTTATCTGGCTTCCCCTTAAATGCATCTATGCTATTTGCCTCAACGACTCCATCTGGTAGTGAGTTCCACATTCTCACCTCTGGGTAAAGAGGTTTCTCCCGAATTCCCTATTGGATTTATTACCAATTACCTTATATTGATGACGTCTAGTTCTGGTCTCCCCCCACAAGTGGAAACATTTTCTCTACATCAAACCCTATCATTATCTTAAAGACCTCCATCAAGTCACCTCTCAGCCTTCTCCTTTCTAGAGAAAAGAACCCCAGCCTGTTCAGCCTTTCCTGATAAGGGTGGAACCTCTCAGTTCTGGGAACATGCTTATGAATCTTTTTTCCATCTTCTCCAGTGCCTCTATATCCTTTTTATAATAATGGAGACCAGAACTGTTCACAGTACTCCAAGTGTGGTCTAACCAAGGTTCTATACAAGTGTAACATAACTTTTCAATTCTATCTCTCCAGAAATGAACCCCAGTGCTTGGTTTGCCTTTTTTATGACCTTATTAACCTGCGTTCCTTTAGTGATTTGTGCATCTGTACCCCCAGATCCCTCTGCTCCTCTACCCCATTTAGACTTATTATCCAAGCAGTATGTGGCCTCCTTATTCTTCCTACCAAAGTACACCATCTTACACTTATCTATATTGAAATTCATTTGCCAATTACATGCTCGTTCTGCAAGTTTACTAACGTCTTCCTGTATTTTATCACAATTTGTTGTTGTCTGCAAATTTTGAAATTGTACTTCCGATTCCCGAGTCCAAATCGTTGATGTAAATTGTGATCAACAGTGGTCCCATCACCGATCCCTGTGGAACACCACTTCCCACCTTTTGCCAGTCTGTGTAGCTACCCTTAACCCTTACTGTCTATTATCTGTTTTGTAGTGAGCTTACTGCCATTCTGCTACCTGTCCCCTGACTCCACGTGTTCTGACCTTAGTCATGAGTCTACAATGCGGTATCTTATCGAAGGCCTTTTGAAAATCCAAATATATTACATCTACTGCATTGCCCTTGTCTACTCTTTCTGTTACTTCTTGAAAGAATTCAATTAGGTTGGTCAAGCATGACCTTCCCTTTTTGAATCCGAGCTGACTATTCTTTATTATATTTTTGGTTTCTAGATGTTTTTCTATTACATCTTTGAGTAAGAATTCCGTTCTCTGACCTACCACCAAGATTAAGCTAACTTAACCTAATAGATCACCGCGTCAGCCGTGGCTCAGAGGGTCTCACTCTGGCCAGGTCAGCAGGTCGTGGGTTCGAATCCCCGCTCCAGAGACTCCAGCCCCATAATTCAGGGCCGTCGCTCCCGGTGCCAGCACCGAGGGAGCGCTGCACTGTCGGAGCGTCAGTACTGAGGGAGCGCTGCACTGACGGAGGTGCCGTCTTTCAGATGAGACGTTAAACCGAGGGCCCCGTCTGCCCCTCTCGGATGGCTGTAAAAGATCCCACGACCACTATTTCAATAAAAGAGCAGGGGGAGTTCTCCCCTGTGTCCTGGGGCCAATGTTTGTCCCTCAACCAACATCACTCAAACAGATGATGGGTTATATTTCTCATTTGTGGAGTCACTTTTAAAAAAAAAAAGGATTATCTGGTCATTTGTCACATTGCTGTCTTGCTGTGCACAAATTGGTTGCCACGTTTCCAACATTACAACAGTGACTGCACTTCAAAAAAAATACTTCATTGGCTGTAAAGCACTTTGGGACGTCCTGAGGTCGTGAAAGGCGCTATATAAATGCTGGTTTGTTTTTTCTTTAACTACTCTGTGTGTCTCAGTACCAAATGCACTGGTCCTACTGCCCACCCTGACTGGGATCAGATAACTCAGCACAGTCTGGGGATGGCCCCTAGGACCTTCACTGCACTGTGTGGGGCTCAGCCACTCTTCTTATTAGCTCATTAAACCCCAGGGGAGAGCTGTGGTATTTAATGAGATTGCATAAAGTTGCCACAGCGACACACCGTCAACACGCAAACTGTAGTAATGAACATACATGTCATAAAAGGCTGGTGTCGGAGATGAGAACGCAGGTTGTGCCTGAGTAAGGAAGTCTTGCTGCGACTGTACTGGGCTCTGCTGAGACCACACCTGGAGTACTGTGAACAGTTTTGGGTCTCCTTACCTGAGGAAGGATATACTTGGTTTAGAGGGGATGCAATGAAGGTTCACTAGATTAATTCCTGGGATGAGAGGGTTGTCCTATGAGGAGAGATTGAGTAGAATGGGCCGATACTCTCTGGAGTTCAGAAGAATGAGAGGTGATCTCATTGAGACATAGCAAATGCTTAGAGGGATGAACAGGGTAGATGCTGAGAGGTTGTTTCCCCTGACTGGAGAGTTTAGAATTGGGGGTTATAGTCCCAAGATAAGAGATCGGTCACTTAGGACCGAGATGAGGAGGAATTTCTTCACTCAGAGGGTTGTGAATCTTCGGAATTCCCTACCCCAGGGGTCTGTGGCTGCTCAGTCGTTGAGTATATTCAAGACTGAGATCGATAGATTTTTGGACACCAAGGGAGTCAAGGGATATGGGGATCGGGCGGGAAAGTGGAGTTGAGGTGGAAGATCAGCCATGATCTTATTGAATGGTGGAGCAGGCTCGAGGGGCCGTATGGCCTACTCCTGCTCCTATTTCTTATATTTCTTGTGTTCTTATCCCACAATTATAACACTCTGTTTTACCTCACACTCAGAATAACCCTCAATTATAACATTCCCTCTGATATACCCCACCCTCAGTATATCCCTCAGTTATAACATTCCCTCTGATATACCCCACCCTCAGAATAACCCTCAGTTATAACATTCCCTTTGATATACCCCACCCTCAAATTAACCCTCAGTTATAACATTCCCTCTGATATACCCCACCCTCAGTATATCCCTCAGTTATAACATTCCCTCTGATATACCCCACCCTCAGAATAACCCTCAGTTATAACATTCCCTCTGATATACCCCACCCTCAGAATAACCCTCAGTTATAACATTCCCTCTGATATACCCCACCCTCAGAATAACCCTCAGTTATAACATTCCCTCTGATATACCCCACCCTCAGTATATCCCTCAGTTATAACATTCCCTCTGATATACCCCACCCTCAGAATAACCCTCAGTTATAACATTCCCTTTGATATACCCCACCCTCAAATTAACCCTCAGTTATAACATTCCCTCTGATATACCCCACCCTCAGAATAACCCTCAGTTATAACATTCCCTCTGATATACCCCACCCTCAGAATAACCCTCAGTTATAACATTCCCTCTGATATACCCCACCCTCAGAATAACCCTCAGTTATAACATTCCCTCTGATATACCCCACCCTCAGAATAACCCTCAGTTATAACATTCCTTCCGATATACCCCACCCTCAGTATATCCCTCAGTTATAACATTCCCTCTGATATACCCCACCCTCAGAATAACCCTCAGTTATAACATTCCTTCCGATATACCCCACCCTCAGTATATCCCTCAGTTATAACATTCCCTCTGATATACCCCACCCTCAGAATAACCCTCAGTTATAACATTCCTTCCGATATACCCCACCCTCAGAATAACCCTCAGTTATACATTCCCTCCGATATACCCCACCCTCAAATTAACCCTCAGTTATAACATTCCTTCCGATATACCCCACCCTCAGTATATCCCTCAGTTATAACATTCCCTCTGATATACCCCACCCTCAGAATAACCCTCAGTTATAACATTCCCTCTGATATACCCCACCCTCAGAATAACCCTCAGTTATAACATTCCTTCCGATATACCCCACCCTCAGAATAACCCTCAGTTATAACATTCCCTCTGATATACCCCACCCTCAAATTAACCCTCAGTTATAACATTCCTTCCGATATACCCCACCCTCAAAATAACCCTCAGTTATAACATTCCCTCCGATATACCCCACTCTCAAATTAACCCTCAGTTATAACATTCCCTCCGATATACCCCACCCTCAGAATAACCCTCAGTTATAACATTCCCTCTGTTACACCCCACCCTCAAATTAACCATCAGTTATAACAATCCCTCTGATACACCCCACCCTCAAATTAACCCTCAGTAATAACATTCCCTTCGATATACCCCACTCTCAAATTAACCCTCAGTTATAAAATTCCCTCCGATATACCCCACCCTCAGCATATCCCTCAGTTATAACATTCCCTCCGATATACCCCACCCTCAGAATAACCCTCAGTTCTAACACACTCTGTCACACCACGCCCTCAGTTATAACACTCTCTGTCACACCACGCCCTCAGTTATAACACTCTCTGTGACACCACGCCCTCAGTACACGGTTCTCCGTTATAACGCTCTGTTAATCCCGCTAGCTGCTTAACCAGTCCAGCAACACAGTGTGTGAAGGAGAGCGATTCACTCCCCTCTGGTACTGTACGGCCCGTAGGTGTCTCAGTGTCAGCTCCTGTACACGTACAGCACACAGTGGGTAAAAGGGAATGATTCACTCCCCTCTGGTACTGTACGGCCCGTGTGTGTCTCAGTGTCAGCTCCTGTACACGTACAGCACACAGTGGGTAAAAGGGAACTGTAATATAGGTTCCACCTCTTTGGATCCCTGAACCAATGCCACCAAAACACAGATTAATCGGTTGTTCATAGGAGCAGGCAGAGGCCATTCAGCCCCTCGAGCCTGTTCAGCCATTCATTCGGTTCATGGCTGATTTGTACCTCAACCCCATTTTACCCGCCTTTGCTCCGTATCCCTTGACACCTGACTTAAATCTGTCTATCTCAGTCTTGAAAATCCAATTGACCCCCAACATCCACAGCCTTTTGGGGGGAGAGAGTTCCCGATTTTCACTACCCTTTGTGTGAAGAAGTGCTTCCCGACATCACCCCCTGAACCGTCTGGCTCTAATTTTATGGTTATGTCCCCTCATTCTGGAATCCCCCCACCAGAGGAAATAGTTTCCCCGTATCAATCCTATTGAATCCTTTTATCATTTTAAACACCTCGGTTAGGTCACCCACTAAACTTCCGAACTCAAAGGGAAGCGAATGAGAAGTCACAGCACAACCTACCATTGTGCAGGAAGAGCTCTCGGAGCAATAGGGCCTTGGGGTCCTCAAGAGAGTCTGTTGAGCTCTTCACCTCCTGGAGAGCGTCTGGCGTGTGTCCTCCTGGGTTCCGGAATGTTCTGGGCTGAAGCTGCAAGGCAGGAGCGCACAAGAAGTTGGTGAGAGAGTGTCGGGAGCCAGCCTCGTCAAACTGGGCTGGGCCCACCTGCCCAGACTCGCCCTCTGTCAGTCACACCGCACCCTTTCCATTCTGAGCAGGCACCAGGGGGGAAATTGTGTCTGACTTCCTGCTCACGTGGGCTGAATTCCAACTGAGCTGGGACTGGAAAAGAAAGGGGGGAGGGCAACAGGGAGAGAAGATGGGAGAGAGAGAGAAAAGAAGGCGAGACTGAGACTGAGAGAAAGGGATGAAGAGAGCGAGAGACAGACAGAGAAAGGGATGAAGAGAGCGAGAGACAGACAGAGAAAGGGATGAAGAGAGTGTGGGGGGGGGAGAGAGAGATGGAGTGCGAGTTATGAGGCAGAAGGAGAGAGAGAGAGAGATGGAGAAACAGAGTGAATGATGAGACAGAGAAGGAGAGCGAGGGAGAGGAAAGGGACAGAGGTACAGCTAGAGAGAGAGGGGGAGAGGAGGAGAGCAACAGAGAGAATGTGATAGATAGAGATGGTGAGACACAGAGAGGGAGAGACAAAAAGAGTGCAGAGGGAGAGGGATGAAAATCAGCGTTGTAGATATCTCTCTACCTCTCTCACTGCTTCCCTCTCCTCTCTCCCCCCTCTCTCTTCTCTCTCCCCCTCTCTCTCGCCTATCTCCTCTTCTCGTTTCCTTCTCTTCCCCTCTCTCCCTTCTCTTTGCCCATCTCTAACCTCTCTCTCTCTCTCTCTCTATTCTTGCCCTCTCTCACCTTTCTCTCTTCCCATATCTCTCATTCTCTCCCGCTTTCTCTCCTCTGATCCGCTCTCTCTCTTTCTCTCCCTGTATCACTGGCTCGTGTAGGTTAACCCACGCGTACAACAAGAGGTTAGGGAAGAGATACTATTATATATTTATGAAAAAATCATTAGAAAAGGGAATAGTGCCAGAGGACTGGCGGACAGCTAATGTGATTCCTATATTTAAAAAGGGAGATAGAACAAGTCCAGGGAACTATAGACCAGTTAGCTTAACGTCGGTGGTGGGAAAGATAATGGAACCTTTACTCAAAATAGAAAAATATCTAGAAAACTAAAATATAATAAAGAATATTCAGCACGGATTTCAAAAGGGAAGGTCATGCTCGACCAACCTTATTGAATTCTTTGAAGAACTAACAGAAAGAGTAGACAAAGGTAATGTAGTAGATGTATTATCATATAGTAGGTACAGCACAGAAGGAGGCCATTTGGCCCATCATGCCTCTGCTGGCTCTTTGAAAGAGCTATCCGATTAGTCCCACTCCCCCTGCTCATTCCCCATAGCCCTGTAATTTTTTTTCCCTTCTAGTATTTATCCAATTCCTTTTTGAAAGTTATTATTGAATCTGCTTCCACCGCCCTTTCAGGCAGCGCATTCCAGGTCATCACAACTCGCTGCGTAACAAAAAAACAATCGGCTCTTTTGCCGATCACCTTAAATCTGTGTCCTCTGGTTACCGACCCTTCTGCCACTGGAAACAGTTTCTCCTTATTTACTCTCTCAAAACCCTTCATGATTTTGAACACCTCTATCAAATCTCCCCTTAACCTTCTCTGTTCTAAGGAGAACAACCCCAGCTTCTCCAGTCTCTCCACATCACTGAAGTCCCTCATCCCTGGCACCATTCCAGTAAATCTCTTCTGCACCCTCTCTAAGACCTTAACATCCTTTCTAAAGTGTGGTGCCCAGAATTGGACACAATACTCCAGCTGGGGCCTAACCAGTGTTTTATGAAGGTTTACCATAACTTCCTTGCTTTTGTACTCTGTGCCTTTTTTAATAAAGCCCAGGATCCCATATGCTTTTTTAACAGCCTTCTCAACTTATCCTGCCACCTTCAAAGATTTGTGTATGTGCACCCCCAGATCTCTGTGTTCCTGCACCCTTTAAAATTGTACCATTAATATTGCCTCTCCTCATTCTTCCTACCAAAATGCAGCACTTTACCCTCTCCGTTACTTCATCAAAGAACTCAATCAAGTTAATCAAACACGATTTTCCTTTAACAAATCCGTGCTGACTTTCATTTATTAGTCCAGACTTTTCCAAGTGCCAATTTATTTTGTCCCGGATTATTGTCTCTAAAAGTTTCCCCACCACCGGTGTTAGGCTGACTGTTTCATCCCTCTCCCCTTTTTCGATCAGGGGTGTAAGATTTGCAGTCCTCCGGCCCCATCCCCGTATCGAAAGACGATTGGAAGATTGTGGCCAGAGCCTCCGCAGTTTCCACCCTTACTTCCCTCAGTGACCGAGGATGTATCCCATCTGCATTGGGTGACTTTTCTACTTTGAGTACTGCCAATCTTTATCTATTTTTATCCTCTCCAGTATCGCTATTATCTCTTCCTTTACTGCTACAATGGCAGCATCCTCTTCTGTAGTGAAGACTGATGTAAAGTATTCATTTAGTGCCTCAGCCATGCCCTCTGCCTCCACAAGAAGATCTCCTTTTTTGTTTCTAATCAGTCGCACGCTTTCTTTGACTTCCCTTTTAATATTTAAATGTTTATAAAAGACTTTTGTGTTCCCTTTTATGTTAGCCACTAACCTATTCTCATACTCTCTACTTGCCCCTCTTATTCCCTTTTTGAGATCTCCTCTGTACTTTCTGTGGTCAGCCTGGTTCTCCACTGTATTATGAACCTTACATTCGTCATAAGCCTCCTTTTTCTGCTTCATTTTAATCTCTAAATCTTTAGTCATCCAGGGATCTCTAGCTTTGAATGCCCTTCCTTTCCCCCTCGTAGGAATGTGTCTACTCTGTACCTGAACCATCTCTTTCTTGAAGGCCTCCCATTGTCTAATTATTGTTTTGCCTATCAATTTTTGATTCCAATCCACCTGGGCAAACTCAGTTAAGTATTTTCACATTTGATTGCTCCTTGTCTTTTTCCATAACTATTCTAAATCTAATGATATTATGATCACTGTTCCCCAAATGCTCCCCCACTGAAACATGCCCCACTTGCCCCACTTCATTCCCCAGAACTAGATCCAGCAATGCCTCCTTCCTGGTTGGGCTGTAAACACACTGTTCCAAAAAGTTCTCTCGAACACATTTCAGGAATTCCTCCCCCTCTTTGCCCTTTACACTGTTCCAGTCCCAGTCTAAATTGGGATAATTGAAGTCCCCCCATTATCACTAGTCTATAGTTCTTGCATCTTTCTGTAATTTGCCTGCAAATGTTCTCCTCCATCTCCTTCCCATTATTTGTGGTCTATAGTATATGTGATAGCTCATCTATTGTTCCTTAGTTTGAACCAAATAAATTCTGTCTTTGACCCCAAAACTACATCCTCCCTTTTCAGTGCTGTAATAGTTTATTTATATTTGGATTCTCAAAAGGCCTTCGATAAGGTACCACATAGTAGACTCATGACTAAGGGCAGAGCATGTGGAATCAGGGGACCAGTAGCAGAATGGATAGCAAGCTGGCTACAAAACAGAAAACAGAGAGTAGGGGTTAAGGGTAGCTACTCAGACTGGCAAAGGTGAGAAGTGGTGTTCCACCAGGATTGGTGCTGGGACCACTGTTGTTCACCATTTACATAAACGATTTGGACTCGGGAACCGGAAGTACAATTTCAAAATTTGCAAATGGCACCAAATTGGGAGGTGTAATTAATTCTGAGGAAGACTACAACAAAATGCAAGATGTTAATAAGCTTGCAGAGTGGGCGTGTAATTGGCAAATGAATTTCAATATAGATATGTACTGTACATGTACAGGAGCTGACACAGATACACACGGGCCGTGCAGTACCAGACGGGAGTGAATTGTTCCCTTTTACCCACTGTGTGCTGTACATGTACAGGAGCTGACACTGAGACACACACGGGCCGTACAGTACCAGACGGGAGTGAATCATCCCCTTTTACCCACTGTGTACTGTACATGTACAGGAGCTGACACTGAGACACACACGGGCCGTACAGTACCAGACGGGAGTGAATCATCCCCTTTTACCCACTGTGTACTGTACTTGTACAGGAGCTGACACTGAGACACACACGGGCCGTACAGTACCAGACGGGAGTGAATCGTTCCCCTTTTGCCCACTGTATGCTGTACATGTACAGGAGCTGACACTGAGACACACACAGGCCGTACAGTACCAGACAGGAGTGAATCGTTCCCCTTTTACCCACTGTGTACTGTACATGTACAGGAGCTGACACTGAGACACACACGGGCCGTACAGTACCAGACGGGAGTGAATCGTTCCCCTTTTACCCACTGTGTGCTGTACATGTAGAGGAGCTGACACTCATACCTCATACACATACCTTAGTCCATAGCCTTAAACAACAGGGCGACGGTGCCTGTATGTGATTTTAAAATAAAAAGAACTTGTATTTCTATAGCGTCTTTCACCACCTCAGGACGTCCCAAAGCGCTTTACTACCAACAATCTACTTTTTTGAAGTGTAGTCACTGTTGTAATGTGGGAAATGCGTCAGCCAATTTGCACACAGCAAGATCCCACAAACAGCAATGAGATAATGACCAGATAATCTGTTTTTTAGTGACGGTTGAGGGATAAAAATTGGACACCGGGGAAATCGCCCCCTGCTTTTCTTCCAATAGTGGCCGTGGGATCATTTACGTCCACCCGAAAGGGCAGACGGGGCCCTCGGTTTAAGATCTCATCCGAAAGATGGCACCTCGGGCAGTGCAGCACTCCCTCGGTACCGGCACCGGGGGAGTGTCAGCCTAGGTTTTGTGTTCAAGTCTCTGGAGTGGAGGCTTGAACTCATGACCTTGTGACTCAGAGGAGAGAGTGGAACCACACTGAGCCACGGCTGACACAATTTAGACGATCCCCAAAATATGACAACTGATAATCAGCTACTTTACCTCAAGGAGTGCTCCTTCCTGCATGCTTAGGAGAGGCCTGCATTGACTGGTGTGTTGAAATTCCTGTTCGCAGTGCCAAAGAACTTAATTGAATTTGCACTGCTACACGTGACTCCACCCTCCTCTGCCCCACCCCCCCCCCCACTCCCCTCTAATTTCTTCAACACATCTGTTAGTGATTCCTTCTTCGATTTCCTGACTTGATACCAGAACGAGAACTTGGCTTTATGCAACCAAAACACTCGCAGCGAGCCTCTCTGCAGAGCTGATGAAATCTCTCTGTCTGGGGTCAGACACTGTCCCCTCACCCTGTCCCTGGGGGAATCCAGCCCCAGACAGATGGGATAAAGGACACCCCCCCCCCCCCCCCCCCACCTCATCCCGGGACCTAGAATAGAATCTTACAGCACAGAAGGAGGCCATTCGGCCCGTTGTGCCCGTGCCGGCCCTTTGACAGAGCTGTCCAATTAGTCCCACTTCCCAGCTTTCTCCCCGTAACCCTGCCCGTGAGCCCTCTTCAAGTCCACGTCCAGTTGCCTTTTGAAAGTTCCCACGGAATCTGCTTCCACCATCCTTTCAGGGAGTGCGTTCCCGATCTTGACGGCCCTCTGTGCGAAAGGTTTTCTCCGCGTTTCCCCTCCAGCTCTTCTGCCGACTATTTTAAATCTGCGGCCTCCGGTTACCGACCCACTTGCCAGAGGAAGCAGTTTCTCCCCATTTGCTCCGTGGAAACCCCTCAAAAAGCGGCAGGGTAGTGTAGCGCTGGCGTTACTGGGCAAGCAACCCAGAGAGCTGGCCTCAGGGACCAATCCCACCACAGCAGTTTGTGAATTTGAATTCCGTTTGTTGGAAAAAAAGAACCCGAAATAAATCTGCGAGTGAGAAGCCGCTATCGGTAAAAGTGAAACTCTCGGGTTGTCAGAGTCACCAGAGCATCTGGCTCTTGATCCATGACCTTTTTGTATTCGGCGCGAGAGGTGAAAGCCCACAACCCTGCAGAGATCGGGGGTGAGGACAGGATCTGGTTTGGCCATGAAGCCCCCCGCCCCCCCACCCCGACCCGACGGAGGAACAGGCGAGCTCAAAATGGACGTCGGGCGGCTGACCTGAGGTACCGGCGGAAGCTTTAACTCCCCCTCCCCGACAGTGCGACAGTCAGCGACTTCAGGGGGCAGGAAGGTGGGGAAAGCCTGAAGCCAAAAAAAAACCTTGGCGAGAGAAGAACAGGTGGATTCAGAGGAAGGAGACCTCCTGCTCATCTGGAGCTTTTCGACGGCAACCGCGAGGATCGAAAGGGCCTCTTCACCGGCCGGGGTGCACGTGTCGAAAGGCCTCGCACTGCCAGTCTTTCACAACCTCAGGATGGCCCAATGCGCTTTTACAGCCAACAAGGTACTTTTTTTTTTGAAGTGTCATCGCTGTTGTAATGCAGAGAAACTTGGCAGCCAATTTGCACACAGCAAGATCCCACAATCAGTAACGTGATAAATGACCAGATCATCTGTTTTTTTAAGTGATGTTGGTTGAGGGATAAATATTGGCCCCAAGACACCGGGGAGAGCTCCCCCTCCTGCTCTTCTTCGAAATAGTGGCTGTGGGATCTTTCACGTTCCACCTGAGGGGGGCAGACGGGGCCCCTCGGTTTAACATCTCATCTGAAAGACGACACCTCTGACAGTGCGCCGCTCCCTCAGTACTGCCCCTCCGACAGTGCGCCGCTCCCTCAGTACAGCCCCTCCGACAGTGCGCCGCTCCCTCAGTACTGCCCCTCCGACAGTGCGCCGCTCCCTCAGTACTGCCCCTCCGACAGTGCGCCGCTCCCTCAGTACTGCCCCTCCGACAGTGCGGCGCTCCCTCAGTACCGACCCTCCGACAGTGCGCCGCTCCCTCAGTACCGCCCCTCCGACAGTGCGGCGCTCCCTCAGTACCGCCCCTCCGACAGTGCGGCGCTCCCTCAGTACCGCCCCTCCGACAGTGCGGCGCTCCCTCAGTACCGCCCCTCCGACAGTGCGGCGCTCCCTCAGTACCGCCCCTCCGACAGTGCGGCGCTCCCTCAGTACCGCCCCTCCGACAGTGCGGCGCTCCCTCAGTACCGCCCCTCCGACAGTGCGGCGCTCCCTCAGTACCGCCCCTCCGACAGTGCGGCGCTCCCTCAGTACCGCCCCTCCGACAGTGCGGCGCTCCCTCAGTACCGCCCCTCCGACAGTGCGGCGCTCCCTCAGTACCGCCCCTCCGACAGTGCGGCGCTCCCTCAGTACCGCCCCTCCGACAGTGCGGCGCTCCCTCAGTACCGCCCCTCCGACAGTGCGGCGCTCCCTCAGTACCGCCCCTCCGACAGTGCGGCGCTCCCCCAGTACTGCCCCTCCGACAGTGCGGCGCTCCCCCAGTACTGCCCCTCCGACAGTGCGGCGCTCCCCCAGTACTGCGTTCAAAGAGGGGAGGATGTGGGTTTGGGAAACGATCAGTAACTCAGAGTCAAAGGGACTACGATTGGGCCTCAGTGCCCCTAGATTGGGGATCCAAGAATAAAATCGATCTGGGTTCCTGCTCCTGATCACTGCCCAGTGACCCCCGCTGGGAATTGAGTGGGTCCGGTGGGGGAGGCTGGGTGCGGGTGGGATCGGGCCGCGATCCTACTCACACGGTCGAACAGCTCGCGCCAGCTTCGGGTGAAGGACCGGAAGAGCAGCCAGCGGAGGGTCGGCGGTCACGGGTGAGCTTACGGGCAGAGTACAAGGGTGTTGAAGTTATGCTCCAGCTATACAAAGCCCTGGTTAGACCACACCTGGAGTACTGGGCACCGCACCTTAGGAAGGATATATTGGCTTTGGAGGGAGTGCAGCGTAGATTTACAAGAATGATACCTGGACTCCAAGGGTTAAATTACGAGGCGAGATTACACAAACTAGGGTTGTACTCCCTGGAATTTAGAAGATTAAGGGGTGATTTGATCGAAGTTTTCAAGATATTAAGGGGCACTGATGGGGTAGATAGAGAGAAACTATTTCCGCTGGTTGGGGAGTTTAGGACTAGGGGACATTGTCTAAAAATTAGAGCCAGGACTTTCAGGAGTGAAATTCAGAAACACTTCTACACACAAAGGGTGGCAGAAGTTTGGAACTCTCTTCCAACGGCAGTCAATGCGAGCTCAATTGTTAATTTTAAATCTGAGATTGGTAGATTTTTGTTATCCTGACGCATTAAGGGATATGGGGCTAAGGCGTGTCTATGAAGATAGGTCACAGGTCAGCCATGATCTCATTGAATGGCGGAAGATGCTCGAGGGGCTGAATGGCCTCCTCCTGCTCCTATTTTCCTGCCTGAGTTCCAATGGGAAAGGATAGGCCGGAAGGGGCCTAGGTGATCGGCAGACACCTCTCCGCACCCTCCTTCCCCCGCCCCCCCACCCCCATCTTCCAGGCCCTGATGGTGGGCGACCGGGGAGCGAGGGCAGGAAGCTCAAACCTGCTCCACCCGCTATCTAAATTAGGCCTGGCCTTCGCAATAGGATTGCACCAGCTCTTGTACAACGTGCGG
The DNA here is from genome assembly GCF_035084215.1 of Heptranchias perlo. Taxonomy (NCBI): domain Eukaryota; kingdom Metazoa; phylum Chordata; class Chondrichthyes; order Hexanchiformes; family Hexanchidae; genus Heptranchias; species Heptranchias perlo. Next base: position 23,443 of record NW_027139514.1, on the reverse strand, counting down.
TTACTGCTTTCTCCACATATCAGAGTCCGTTCAAACATCCTAGAAGAAATGTTCACCGTCACTTCCTGCCCATCAGGTCAAGAAAAAGCGGAATTAACCATTTCATCACAACTAGTGAGGGACAACACACGGGCCGTACAGTACCAGACGGGAGTGAATCGTTCCCCTTTTACCCACTGTGTACTGTACATGTACAGGAGCTGACACTGAGACACACACGGGCCGTACAGTACCAGACAGGAGTGAATCGTTCCCCTTTTACCCACTGTGTGCTGTACATGTACAGGAGCTGACACTGAGACACACACGGGCCGTACAGTACCAGACAGGAGTGAATCGTTCCCCTTTTACCCACTGTGTGCTGTACATGTACAGGAGCTGACACTGAGACACTCACGGGCCGTACAGTACCAGACGGGAGTGAATCGTTCCCCTTTTACCCACTGAGTGCTGTACATGTACAGGAGCTGACACTGAGACACACACGGGCCGTACAGTACCAGACGGGAGTGAATCGTTCCCCTTTTACCCACTGTGTGCTGTAAATGTACAGGAGCTCACACTGAGACACACACAGGCCGTACAGTACCAGACGGGAGTGAATCGTTCCCCTTTTACCCACTGTGTGCTGTAAATGTACAGGAGCTGACACTGAGACACACACGGGCCGTACAGTACCAGACGGGAGTGAATCGTTCCCCTTTTACCCCCTGTGTTCATGTAGGCATTTGAGATCCTGGCCAATCTGGTTCAAATTGAAACCATAGCAACCAAAACAAGACAATCTTGAGAATATTTAGCAGAACAGCTTTTGACATTTAATGGGTGAGAGTTCTGTTTGGCCGCTCTTCCAGACCTGGTCTGTCCGTCCACATCCCCAGGCCTACGCACTCTCCCTGCTCCCTGTGTCCTCACTGTGTTGAAATTGAGACTCTTCACACCATCTCCTACTCTAACCCACTCTTTCCCAGAAACCTCAGCACTGTGGGACTCCTCCCCTCCCTCAGTCTCCCCTCCCTCAGCACTGTGGGACTCCTCCCCTCCCTCAATCTCCCCTCCCTTAGTCTCCCCTCCCTCAGCGCAGTGGGACTCCTCCCCTCCCTCAATCTCCCCTCCCTCTGCACTGTGGGACTCCTCCCCTCCCTCTGCACCATGGGACTCCTCCCCTCCCTCTGCACTGTGGGACTCCTCCCCTCCCTCTGCACCGTGGGACTCCTCCCCTCCCTCTGCACCATGGGACTCCTCCCCTCCCTCTGCACCATGGGACTCCTCCCCTCCCTCTGCACTGTGGGACTCCTCCCCTCCCTCTGCACCATGGGACTCCTCCCCTCCCTCTGCACTGTGGGACTCCTCCCCTCCCTCTGCACCGTGGGACTCCTCCCCTCCCTCTGCACTGTGGGACTCCTCCCCTCCCTCTGCACTGTGGGACTCCTCCCCTCCCTCTGCACTGTGGGACTCCTCCCCTCCCTCTGCACCGTGGGACTCCTCCCCTCCCTCACTCTCCCCTCCCTCGGCACTGCGGGACCCCACCCCTCCCTTGGCACTGCGAGACCCCTCCCCTACCTCAGTCTCCCCTCCCTCAGCACTGTGGGACCACTCCCCTCCCTCAGTCTCCCCTCCCTTGGCACTGCAGGACCCCACCCCTCCCTCGGCACTGCGGGACCCCTCCCCTCCCTCAATCTCCCCTCCCTTGGCACTGTGGGACTCCTCCCCTCTCTCAATCTATCCTCCCTCAGCACTGCGGGACCCCTCCCCTCCCTCAATCTCCCCTCCTTCATCTCCGTGGGACCCCCTCCCCTCCCTCGGCGCGGCGGGACCCCCTCCCCTCCCTCGGCACTGCGGGACCCCTCCCCTCCCTCAATCTCCCCTCCTTCATCTCCGTGGGACCCCCTCCCCTCCCTCGGCGCGGCGGGACCCCCTCCCCTCCCTCGGCGCGGCGGGACCCCCTCCCCTCCCTCGGCGCGGCGGGACCCCCTCCCCTCCCTCGGCGCGGCGGGACCCCCTCCCCTCCCTCGGCGCGGCGGGACCCCCTCCCCTCCCTCGGCGCGGCGGGACCCCCTCCCCTCCCTCGGCGCGGCGGGACCCCCTCCCCTCCCTCGGCGCGGCGGGACCCCCTCCCCTCCCTCGGCGCGGCGGGACCCCCTCCCCTCCCTCGGCGCGGCGGGACCCCCTCCCCTCCCTCGGAGCGGCGGGACCCCCTCCTGTCCCCCAGTCTTTCATTTTACAAAAACTAAGCTTGGCATCAGCTTACCTCTCCTCTCCAATATCCCTCATCTTCTCCCCCTCCCTCTTCCAGCCCGGTGGGTTTTCGTGCTGCGGAGCCTTCAGCCGAACTCAGCGACAGAAAACAATGATAGGCCAAAGGCCTTCCTACCTTGAAAATATAACAATAAGTCTCTGGCTGATGGAGAGGGGGACACGGGTTGAAAAAGGAAGAGCAAAGGCGAGAGGGAGAGGGAGAGGGAGAAAGAAAGAGACATGGAGGGAGAAAGAAAGTGTGTTTTCATTTCTCCCATTCCCCTCCCCTCCCCTCTCCCTGCCTTTCTCAGCTGCTCTTTCACCAAACAAGGTAACCTTTTCTTCTGAGAGGTCGCTGATTGGTTACGAGGGCCGAGTTATGTGTCCTGCTAGGATGTTTATTTTTTAATCGCTATATAATTTATCTTGTCGCAGCAAAATGATTTGCAGGCTTTAAGATGTAGGACGGAGCCATTGTCGTTTGCCTCAGCACCGGCTCCCCTTTTTTCCTCTTCATCTTCCTCTCCCCACTCTTCATCCTTATCTCCTTCTATATCAACACTCTCACTGGCCTCCTCGATCTCATCCCTCTCCTCTTCATCTCTTCCTCTCCCCCCCCCCCCCCCCCCCAACCCCCGCAGCCCATGTGTGCTTTTCCATCAACAATCTTGCATCCCTCTTGTATCTCCTCATCTTCCCTCCTTCTCTACTTCATCATCCATTCGCTTCATCCTCAGCTTCTTCTCTCTCCTCCTCTTCACCTTCATCCCACCCGTGCTCCCTTCGCCCTCATCTGCTTCGCCCTCCAACTCTTCCTCTTCCTCAGCCATCAGCTTCATCTCCCTCTTCTCCTTCATCCTCTTTGCCCCATCTTCTTCATCAACGCCCTCCCACCCTCTTTTTCCTCATTTACCTCGTTCATCCAAGCCTCAATCCCTCCTCTTTCTCCTCATCTTCATCGCCCTCCTCTTCTTCATCCTCATCACCTCATTTCTCTCCTTCATTAACACCCTCCATCCCCCCTCTTCCTCCTCATCTTCTTCTCCCTCCTCTTCTTCATCCTCATTACCTCATTTCTCTCCTTTCTCATCAACACCCTCCATCCCTCCTCTTCCTCCTCAGCTTCTCTCCATCTTCTTCGCCTCTCCTTCCTCATCAACACCCTCTGTTCGTCCTTTTCCTCCTCATCTTCATCTCCCTCCTCTCCTCCTTCATCGTCCTCACTTCTCTCTTTCTTCATCAACAGCCTCCAATCCTTCCTCTTCCTCCTCAGCTTCGTGCTCACCCTCTTCTCTTCTGTTCCTCTTTTACTTGCTCAGTCACTTGGTGAGCCCTTCTCAAATTGGTCAGCCAACGGTCAGCGCTTTGGGCAATGGCCCGACCACATCGGCAAGAATGGCAGGCATGCGTCATTTCAAAATGTCTTCCTTTGCTTTTCCATTTGGTCTCACAAGTCCCTTTGACACTTTCACCATGTTTGAGAACTTTTGTTTCTTTCACTGATTTCTCATCTGCTAAATTTTTGATGCGCAGGGTCTTAGCCTTGGTTCAATGGGTCAGAAGGTCATGGGTTCGAGCCCCCACTCCAGAGACTCAAGCCCCATAATCCAGGGCTGACACTCCTGGTGCCAGCACTGAGGGAGCGCTGCACTGTCGGAGGGTCAGTACTGAGGGAGCGCCGCACTGTCGGAGGGTCAGTACTGAGGGAGCGCCGCACTGTCGGAGGGTCAGTACTGAGGGAGCGCCGCACTGTCGGAGGGTCAGTACTGAGGGAGCGCCGCACTGTCGGAGGGGCAGTACTGAGGGAGCGCCGTAATGTCAGAGGGGCAGTACTGAGGGAGCGCTGCACTGTCGGAGGGTCAGTACTGAGGGAGCGCTGCACTGTCGGAGGGTCAGTACTGAGGGAGCGCCGCACTGTCGGAGGGGCGGTACTGAGGGAGCGCCGCACTGTCGGAGGGTCAGTACTGAGGGAGTGCCGCACTGTCGGAGGGTCAGTACTGAGGGAGTGCCGCACTGTCGGAGGGTCAGTACTGAGGGAGCGCTGCACTGTCGGAGGGTCAGTACTGAGGGAGCGCCGCACTGACGGAGGTGCCGTCTCTCGTATGAGGCATTAAACTGAGGCCCCGTATGACCTCTCAGGTGGACGTAAAAGATCCCATGGCCACTATTGGAAGAAGAGCAGGGGACTTCTCCCGGTGTCCTGGGCCAATATTTATCTTGCAAACAACACCTGAAAAAAACAGATTAGCTGGTTATTCATCAATCTGTCCTGGGAGTGTTTAATGGGAAAGGGTGGAGGGAGCTTTACTCTGTATCGAACCTGTGCTGTACCTGACCCTGGGAGTGTTTGATGGGACAGTGTAGAGGGAGCTTTACTCTGTATCTAACCCGTGCTGTACCTGCCCTGGGAGTGTTTGATGGGACAGTGTAGAGGGAGCTTTACTCTGTATCTAACCCTGTACCTGCCCTGGGAGTGTTTGATGGGACAGTGTAGAGGGAGCTTTACTCTGTATCTAACCCGTGCTGTACCTACCCTGGGAGTGTTTGATGGGACAGTGTAGAGGGAGCTTTACTCTGTATCTAACCCGTGCTGTACCTGCCCCGGGAGTGTTTGATGGGACAGTGTAGAGGGAGCTTTACTCTGTATCTAACCCTGTACCTGCCCTGGGAGTGTTTGATGGGACAGTGTAGAGGGAGCTTTACTCTGTATCTAACCCTGTACCTGCCCTGGGAGTGTTTGACGGGACAGTGTAGAGGGAGCTTTACTCTGTATCTAACCCTGTACCTGCCCTGGGAGTGTTTGATGGGACAGTGTAGAGGGAGCTTTACTCTGTATCTAACCCTGTACCTGCCCTGGGAGTGTTTGATGGGACAGTGTAGAGGGAGCTTTACTCTGTATCTAACCCTGTACCTGCCCTGGGAGTGTTTGACGGGGCAGTGTAGAGGGAGCTTTACTCTGTATCTAACCCTGTACCTGCCCTGGGAGTGTTTGATGGGACAGTGTAGAGGGAGCTTTACTCTGTATCTAACCCTGTACCTGCCCTGGGAGTGTTTGATGGGACAGTGTAGAGGGAGCTTTACTCTGTATCTAACCCATACTGTACCATCATGCCCGTGCCAGCCCTATGAAAGAGCTGTCCAGTCTTCGCACTCCCCTGCTCTTTCCCCTTAGCCCTGTAAATTTTTTCGTTCCAAGTATTTATCCAATTCCCTTTTGAAAGTTATTATTGAATCTGCTTCCACCGCCCTTTCAGGCAGCACATTCCAGATCATCACAACTCGCTGCGTAAAAAAATGTTTCCTCATCTCCCCTCTGGCTCTTTTCCCGATCGCCTTAAATCCGTGTCCTCTGGTTACCGACCCTTCTGCCACTGGAAACAGTTTCTCCTTATTTACTCTCTCAAAACCCCTCATGATTTTGAACACCTCAATCAAATCTCCCCTTAACCTTCTCTGCTCTGAGGAGAACAACCCCAGTTTCTCCAGTCTCTCCACATAACTGAAGTCCCTCATCCCTGGTCCCATTCTAGTAAATCTCCTCTGCACCCTCTCCAAGGTCTTGACATCCCTCCTATTTTGCAGTGCCCAGAATTGGACACAATACTCCAGCTGGGGCCTAACCAGTGTTTTATAAAGGTTCATCATAACTTCCTTGCTTTTGTACTCTGTGCCTCTATTAATAAAGCCCAGAATCCCATATGCTTTTTTAACAGCCTTCTCAACTTGTCTTGCCACCTTCAAAGATTTGTGTGCACACACCCCCAGGTCTCTCTGTTCCTGCACCCCTTTAAAATTGTACCATTTAGTTTATATTGCCTCTCCTCATTCTTCCTTTCAAAATGTGACATTTCACACTTTTCTGCGTTAAATTCCATCTGCCACGCGTCTGCCCATTTCACCAGTCTGTCTATGTCCTCCTGAAGTCTGTCACTATCCTCCTCATTGTTTACTACATTTCCGAGTTTCGTGTCATCTGCAAACTTTGAAATTATACCCTCTATACCCAAGTCCAGGTCATTAATATATAATCAAAAAGATCAGAGGTCCTAATACCGACCCCTGGGGAACACCACTGTATGCTTCCCTCCAGTCTGAAAAAGAACCGTTCACCACTACTCTCTGCTTTCTGTCCCTTAGCCAATTTTGTATCCACGCTGCCACTGTCCCTTTAATCCCATGGGTTTTAATTTTGCTAACAAGTCTATTATGTGGTACTTTATCAAATGCCTTTTGAAAGTCCATATACACAACATCAACCGCACTCCCCTCATTGACCCTCTCCGTTACTTCATCGAAGAACTCAATCAAAATAGTCAAACACGATTTTCCTTTAACAAATCCGTGCTGACTTTCATTTATTAGTCCAGACTTTTCCAAGTGCCAATTAGTTTTGTCCCGGATTATTGTCTCAAAGTTTCCCCCTCATCGACGTTAGGCTGACTGGTCTGTAATTGCCGGGTTTATATCTCTCCCCTTTTTTGATCGGGGTGTAAGATTTGCAATCCTCCAGTCCTCCAACGCGATCCCCATATCTACGGATGTTTAGAAGATTATGGCCAGAGCCTCCGCAATTTCCACCCTTACTTCCCTCAGTAACCTAGGATCCTAGGATGCATCCCATCTGGACCGGGTGACTTTTCTACTTTGCGTACTGCCAATCTTTTAATTTTTTTTTCATTCGTTCATGGAATGTGGGCATCGCTGGTGAGGCTGGCATTTATTGCCCATCCCTAATTGCCCCTTGAGAAGGTGGTGGTGAGCCGCCTTCTTGAGCCGCTGCAGTCCGTGTGGTGAAGGTTCTCCCACAGTGCTGTTAGGAAGGGAGTTCCAGGATTTTGACCCAGCGACGATGAAGGAATGACGATATATTTCCAAGTCGGGATGGTGTGTGACTTGGAGGGGAACGTGCAGGTGGTGTTGTTCCCATGTGCCTGCTGCTCTTGTCCTTCTAGGTGGTAGAGGTCGTGGGTTTGGGAGGTGCTGTCGAAGAAGCCTTGGCGAGTTGCTGCAGTGCATCCTGTGGATGGTACACTCTGCAGCCACTGTGCGCCGGTGGTGAAGGGAGTGAATGTTTAGGGTGGTGGATGGGGTGCCAATCAAGCGTCTGCTTTGTCCTGGATGGTGTTGAGCTTCTTGAGTGTTGTTGGAGCTGCACTCATCCAGGCAAGTGGAGAGTATTCCATCACACTCCTGACTTGTGCCTTGTAGATGGTGGAAAGGCTTTGGGGAGTCAGGAGGTGAGTCACTCGCCGCAGAATACCCAGCCTCTGACCTGCTCTTGTAGCCACAGTATTTATATGGCTGGTCCAGTTAAGTTTCTGGTCAGTGGTGATCCCCAGGATGTTGATGGTGGGGGATTCGGCGATGGTAATGCCGTTGAATGTGAAGGGGAGTTAGTTAGACTCTCTCTTGTTGGAGATGGTCATTGCCTGGCACTTGTCTGGCGCGAATGTTACTTGCCACTTATGAGCCCAAGCCTGGATGTTGTCCAGGTCTTGCTGCAGTGGGCTCAGACTGCTTCATTGTCTGAGGGGTTGCGAATGGAACTGAACACTGTGCAGTCATCAGCGAACATCCCCATTTCTGACCTTATGATGGAGGGAAGATGGTAGTGGTTCCTGGAGGCCAATCATCTCAGGCCCAGGGCATTGCTGCAGGAGTTCCTCAGGGCAGTGTCCTTGTCCCAACCATTTTCAGCTGTTTCATCAATGACCTTCCCTCCATCATAAGGTCAGAATCTTTTAAGTACCTCCTCTTTATCTATTTTTATCCTCTCCAGTATCGCTACTATCTCTTCCTTTACTGCTACAATGGCAGCATCCTCTTCTGTAGTGAAGACTGATGTAAAGTATTCATTTAGTGCCTCAGCCATGCCCTCTGCCTCCACAAGAAGATCTCCTTTTTTGTCTCTAATCAGTCGCACACTTTCTTTGACTTCCCTTTTAATATTTAAATGTTTATAAAATACTTTTGTGTTCCCTTTTATGTTAGCCACTAACCTATTCTCATACTCTCTATTTGCCCCTCTTATTCCCTTTTTGAGATCTCCTCTGTACTTTCTGTGGTCAGCCTGGTTCTCCACTGTATTATGAACCTTACATTTGTCATAAACCTCCTTTTTCTGCTTCATTTTAATCTCTAAATCTTTAGTCATCCAGGGATCTCTAGCTTTGAATGCCCTTCCTTTCCCCCTCGTAGGAATGTGTCTACTCTGTACCTGAACCATCTCTTCCTTGAAGGCCTCCCGATGTTCAGTTACTGTTTCACCAGCCAATTATTGATTCCAATCCATCGGGGCAAGATCCCTTTTTAACTCTCTGAAATTAGCCCTCCTCCAGTTAAGTATTTTCACATTTGATTGTTCCTTTTCCTTTTTCATAACGATTCTAAACCCAATGATATTATGAGTGTTTGATGGGCCAGTGTAGAGGGAGCTTTACTCTGTATCTAACCCGTGCTGTACCTGCCCTGGGAGTGTTTGATGGGCCAGTGTAGAGGGAGCTTTACTCTGTATCTAACCCGTGCTGTACCTGCCCTGGGAGTGTTTGACGGGACAGTGTAGAGGGAGCTTTACTCTGTATCTAACCCGTGCTGTACCTGCCCTGGGAGTGTTTGATGGGACAGTGTAGAGGGAGCTTTACTCTGTATCTAACCCGTGCTGTACCTGCCCTGGGAGTGTTTGATGGGACAGTGTAGAGGGAGCTTTACTCTGTATCTAACCCGTGCTGTACCTGCCCTGGGAGTGTTTGACGGGACAGTGTAGAGGGAGCTTTACTCTGTATCTAACCCGTGCTGTACCTGCCCTGGGAGTGTTTGATGGGACAGTGTAGAGGGAGCTTTACTCTGTATCTAACCCGTGCTGTACCTGCCCTGGGAGTGTTTGATGGGACAGTGTAGAGGGAGCTTTACTCTGTATCTAACCCTGTACCTGCCCTGGGAGTGTTTGATGGGACAGTGTAGAGGGAGCTTTACTCTGTATCTAACCCGTGCTGTACCTGCCCTGGGAGTGTTTGACGGGACAGTGTAGAGGGAGCTTTACTCTGTATCTAACCCGTGCTGTACCTGCCCTGGGAGTGTTTGATGGGACAGTGTAGAGGGAGCTTTACTCTGTATCTAACCCGTGCTGTACCTGCCCTGGGAGTGTTTGACGGGACAGTGTAGAGGGAGCTTTACTCTGTATCTAACCCGTGCTGTACCTGCCCTGGGAGTGTTTGATGGGACAGTGTAGAGGGAGCTTTACTCTGTATCTAACCCGTGCTGTACCTGCCCTGGGAGTGTTTGATGGGACAGTGTAGAGGGAGCTTTACTCTGTATCTAACCCTGTACCTGCCCTGGGAGTGTTTGATGGGACAGTGTAGAGGGAGCTTTACTCTGTATCTAACCCTATACCTGCCCTGGGAGTGTTTGATGGGACAGTGTAGAGGGAGCTTTACTCTGTATCTAACCCGTGCTGTACCTGCCCTGGGAGTGTTTGATGGGACAGTGTCGAGGGAGCTTTACTCTGTATCTAACTCTGTACCTGCCCTGGGAGTGTTTGGTGAGCCACTGTAGAGGGAGCTTTACTCTTGGTTGGAACGGGGCACTGAGTTCAAATGCTGACTGAATTCCTGCAGTTTATGAAAGCTGGGGACATAAATTCTGCCACTTAATGAAGAGATTGAGTGAAGATGCTGAGTGTTGACAGCCTGGCCATATTAGGTCTTTAATAATTCAGCAGGTGCTATGGGGCAAATACAATTTGTATTGATGGAGACAAATGATGGCGTTCGAGCCCTCGGGTCGGGGGTGGTGGTGCTGGGGGGTGGGAGGGGGGAGGGCTGGGGAAGCTGCTAATAGGCTGAGAGGGGGAAATAAAGAGATGCTTTTAAAGGTGGGAGAGAGAGGGGGCAGTGCTGAGGAGAGAGAGAGAGATGGAGGTCGGGAGGAAGAGATACGTACTGCAAAAGAGTGACTCACAGAGATAGAAGCAATCGGAGAGGGACAGGGTGAGATATACAAAGGAACTAGAAATATAAGACACACGAGAGAGAGAGACAGCGAGAAAGAATCTCAGGTAGAGAGACAGAAAGATACAGATACAGAGAGACGAAAGAGACAGAGGGGAGACGAGATTAAGAGACAAACAGAGAGACTAAAGAGAGAGAGACATATACAGAGAGACGAAAGAGACAGAGGGGAGAGGGGAGACGAGAGTAAGAGACAGACAGAGAGAGACTAAAGAGACAGAGAGAGAGACATATACAGAGAGACGAAAAAGACAGAGAGGAGACGAGATTGAGAGAGAGAGAGAAAGAGGGAGACTAAAGAGAGAGAGAGAGAGACTAAAGAGAGAGAGAGAGAGAGAGAGAGACATATACAGAGAGACGATAAAGACAGAGGGGAGACGAGATTGAGAGAGAGAGAGAGAGAGAGAGAGAGACTAAAGAGAGAGAGAGAAACTTAAGAGACCGAGGCAGAGAGAGAGACAGAGAGAAGGAGACAAGAGAGTAAGAGAGAGACAGAGACCAAGGGAAAACGAGAGACACAAAGCGAGAGAGAGAGAGAGAGAAACACACAGAGACTGAGAAAAAAGATAGAGAGAATCAAAAGCAAATCACAGAGAGGCAGATGTATAAAAAGGGGTAGAAAGGGAGGACAGAGACAGGGAGAGACAACGAGAGAGAGAGAGAGAGAATGAAAGAGCAGGGTTGGAGCACTGAAGCAGAAGCAATGCTCAATCTGGACTGACAGATGAAGAGAACAGGCTGGGTTGGAGGCTCAGTCTTCAGGTGACGAGAGGAGAGGACGGCAGGGAGCGAACGGGTCTGGGCAACGGCGACAGGTAAGAAGGAGTCTGCACGGGAGCTTGGGAGCGGGCTCTGGGTACCGGGGGAGCGGGGGAATCCGACAGCGATTATAGAGGGTCTGAAACGACAGCTCAGATCAGGCTGGGGTTTAGATTCAGCGCCATGTGTTGGACGCTTGCCCCATGTGCAGTATTCACGTGGCTTCACAGTATCGGGACTTGAACCCTCTCCAGTCGAGCCTCTCCGCCACTGATGTCCGTAGACTGTAGGGCTCGATGCCGTTGAGATTCTCTCTGGGTGAGGTGTCACTGATGGAGTTTAAGTGCGGTAAATCGGGCTTTGGAGAAGAGGCACAGCGTTTCTGCTCCTGGTGCAGCATCGAGCTCCGTGAATTCTACCTCCCTCGGGCACGCTACCAAATCGATCGCTGTCACCTCCTAATTGGTACCGTTGACACTGAGACACTCACGGGCCGTACAGTACCAGGCGGGAGTGAATCGTTCCCCTTTTACCCACTGTGTGCTGTACATGTACAGGAGCTGACACTGAGACACACACGGGCCGTACAGTACCAGACGGGAGTGAATCGTTCCCCTTTTACCCACTGTGTGCTGTACATGTACAGGAGCTGACACTGAGACACACACGGGCCGTACAGTACCAGACAGGAGTGAATCGTTCCCACTTTAACTGGGGATCTGGCGTAGAGACGGACTCCCTGAGTCTCCGGAAGCAGTACGTCCCTCGGCCGAGGTGTGCGGAACCGCGATTGATATCTGTTGACCTCCTTCTCCTTCCAGATCGGACGGGACGTCTGCGGAAACCTGATCTGATCGCCACCTGAGGTGACCCCTTCTTCCCCCATCGAAGGACGGGGCGGCAACACCATCAGACTTTGGGGATCCGTAGTCCCCTCGTCCCGGAGAGAACGGGGGTGTGGTGAGGGGGTGCGGTGGTGGGAACCTGACATTGCTGTGGGCCTGTCTTGCCGACGGACCACCTGAGCCGGAGGGGGGTGGGCTCCCTGTGGAGTACGCAGGAGTTGACGCGTCCGTCTACTGTGGGCGAACCTGAGCAGAGGACCGGAGCTCAGTCTCCCAACGCTTTGGCTCCAACACTTCCCCGGCCCACCCGACCGTCTGGGGCGTCCCCTTTGAGAAGAAACCCGCCAGGGTGGGGTTGGGGGCTTTTATCTCCAGACCGCTGCCAGCAATTGAAGGACTCTGGGCACAGGACCCTCGAGTGGAGAAGGACCTTGGTTGTCGAGGAAGAGAGAGAGAGAGAGAGAGGGGGAGAGAAGAGCCGGGTCCCCAGCCTCCGTTTCCGCGCCGCCATGCCGCGCCTGCTTTGCCTCGTCCTCCTGCTGCTCCTCGGCCCGGCCTGGGCCCAGAACGACACCGAGCCCGTGATGCTGGAGGGCAAATGCCTGGTGGTGTGCGACTCCGACCCCCTGGCCGAGACCTCCCCCGCCGCCTCCTCCTCCTCCTCCCCCGCTGCCTCCTCCTCCTCCCCCGCCGGCTCCTCACCCTCCTCCGCCCTGGGCTTGTCCGTGCGCTCTTCCAGTGGCAAGGCCGCCTTCTCCGCCATCCGGGGCACCAACCACGAACCCTCGGAGATGAGTAACCGCACCATGGTAATCTACTTCGACCAGGTGAGCGAACGAGGTGGGGTGGGGGTGGTGTGGTGGGGAGAGGGAGAGAGCGCCTGACACACCTTCCCGGCGCCTCGCACCAGCGGCACCATTCGTCCTGCGGGGGGCTATTCAACTGCGCTGTGCAAAACGTGTGAAAGAATGCAGGAGATCGCGGGGGTGGGGGGGGCGGCTGGGGAGTTTGGGGAGGGGGCATGGCAGGTGTCCGAGGAATGGGAAGCAACGCCCTTTTGGGAATGGTAGAATCTGGCTGCACGTAGAAGGTGGCCATTCGGCCCGTCATGCCTGTGCCAGCTCTCTGAAAGAGCTGTCCAATTCGTCCCACTCCCCCCTCCCTGCTCCTTTCCCCGCAAAGCTCCACAAATTGTTTTCCTTTTCAAGTATTTATCCAATTTTTTTTTATTCGTTTGTGGGATGTGGGCGTCGCTGGCGAGGCCGGCATTTATTGCCCATCCCTAATTGCCCCTTGAGAAGGTGGTGGTGAGCCGCCTTCTTGAACCGCTGCAGTCCGTGTGGTGAAGGTTCTCCCACAGTGATGTTAGGTCGGGAGTTCCAGGATTTTGACCCAGCGACGATGAAGGAACGGCCGATATATTTCCAAGTCGGGATGGTGTGTGACTCGGAGGGGAACGTGCAGGTGGTGTTGTTCCCATGTGCCTGCTGCTCTTGTCCTTCTAGGTGGTAGAGGTCGCGGGTTTGGGAGGTGCTGTCGAAGAAGCCTTGGCGAGTTGCTGCAGTGCATCCTGTGGATGGTACACACTGCGGCCACGGTGCGCCGGTGGTGAAGGGAGTGAATGTTTAGGGTGGTGGATGGGGTGCCGATCGAGTGGGCTGCTTTGTCCTGCCCCTTTTTGAAAGTTATTATTGAATCTGCTTCCACCACCCTTTCAGGCAGCCCATTCCAGATCTTCACAACTCGCTGCGTAAAAAAACATTCCCCTCACCTCCCCCCTGGTTCTTTTGCCAGAGAAAATAGCAATGAGAAGGAGTGGAGGAACAGTCAGATTCAGGGGTACAGATACAAAAGTAAGAAAGACTTGCATTTATATTGCACCTTTCAAGACGTCACAAAGCATTTCACAGCCAATTAAGTACTTTATTTTTGAAGTGCGGTCACTGTTGTAATGTAGGGAACGTGGCAGCCAATTTGTGCACAGCAAGATCCCACAAACAGCAATGTGATGATGATCAGATCATCTGTTTTTTTTGGTGATGTTGGTTGAGGGATAATTATTAGCCCCAGGACACCGGGGAGAACTCCTCTGACAGTGCAGCGCTCCCTCAGTGCTGGCACAGGGGGAGGCCGTTCAGCCCCTGGAACGGGAGGAGGCCATTCAGCCCCTCGAGCCTGTTACCATAGGAACAGGAGGAGGCCATTCAGCCCCTCGAGCCTGTTCCGCCATTCAATTAGATCATGGCTGATCTGTATCTTAACTCCATCTACCCGCCTTGGTTCCGTAACCCTCAATACCCTCGCCCGACAAAAATCGATCAATCTCAGTATTGAAATTTTCAATTGACCCCCAGCCTCAACAGCTTTTTTTGGGGGGGAGGGAAAGGAGATAGTTCCAGATTTGCACTCCCCTTGTGTGAAGAAGTGCTTCCTGACTTCACCCCTCAATGGCCCACCTTTAAGTTTAAGGTTCTGCCTCCTCGTTCTGCAGATTTTTCTCTCAGGATAGGGGCGCGTCGCCGAGGCCCATCCCAACTCCCCCTGATAACGGCTGGCGGGCCGACTGCTTGAGTCATCTCGTCGTTTCTCCAATTGAGTCGCTCACTAGGCCATGAGCCAGTTGCAGGCCCAAGACCGGGTGAAGGAGTCAAAATCCATTCCATTGAAGGGTATTTGTGAGCGGGGTCGGATTCAAGACAAACCATCAGCTTCAAAGCAGCATTTTTCCCAGTGCCAGCCCACGATTTGGCAGCTTTACCGGGAACTCTCTGTCCTCCCCCTATTTCCACACTCCATCAAACACTCCCAGGGCAGGTACAGGGTTAGATACAGAGTAAAGCTCCCTCTACACTGTCCCATCAAACACTCCCAGGGCAGGTACAGGGTTAGATACAGAGTAAAGCTCCCTCTACACTGTCCCATCAAACACTCCCAGGGCAGGTACAGGGTTAGATACAGAGTAAAGCTCCCTCTGCACCGTCCCGTCAAACACTCCCAGGGCAGGTACAGCACGGGTTAGATACAGAGTAAAGCTCCCTCTACACTGTCCCGTCAAACACTCCCAGGGCAGGTACAGGGTTAGATACAGAGTAAAGCTCCCTCTACACTGTCCCGTCAAACACTCCCAGGGCAGGTACAGCACGGGTTAGATACAGAGTAAAGCTCCCTCTACACTGTCCCATCAAACACTCCCAGGGCAGGTACAGGGTTAGATACAGAGTAAAGCTCCCTCTACACTGTATACATTCTGAGGTGCTTGTTTGCTTTTTTACTATCATAGTATGTTATGGCACTGAATGAGGCTATTCGGCCCATCCTGCCTGTTCCGGCTCTTTGAAAGAGCTATCCGATTAGTCCCACTCCCCCTGCTCTTTCCCCATAGCCCTGTAATTTTTTTTCCCTTCTAGTATTTATCCAATTCCCTTTTGAAAGTTAATATTGAATCTGCTTCCACCGCCCTTTCAGGCAGTGAATTCCAGATCATCACAACTCGCTGCGTAAAAAAATGTTTCCTCATCTCCCCCTCTGGCTCTTTTGCCGATCACCTTCAATCTGTGTCCTCTGGTTACCGACCCTCCTGCCACTGGAAACAGTTTCTCCTTATTTACTCGCTCAAAACCCTTCATGATTTTGAACACCTCTATCAAATCTCCCCTTAGCCTTCTCTGCTCTGAGGAGAACAACCCAGCTTCTCCAGTCTCTCCACATAACTGAAGTCCCTCATCCCTGGGACCATTCTAGTAAATCTCCTCTGCACCCTCTCCAAGGTCTTGACATCCTTCCTAAAGTGCGGTGCCCAGAATTGGACACAATACTCCAGCTGGGGCCGAGCCAGTGATTTATGAAGGTTTAACATAACTTCCTTGCTTTTGTGCTCTGTGGGCTCATTTTGAAATGGTGGCAGTGGGGGGGTGGTGGTGAAGGTGCATGAGGCAAACCTGAATAAACAAAACTTACCGTTTCTGACGTGATCGCAACATAATTGATGGTGATTAACGTGCTCTCCGGGTTTATGTCCAGCAGCCCCTGATTGACAGGCTGGCTGCTGACAGGAGCTGCAATGTGTGGGTGGAGGGGGGGGTGGGGAAGAGAAAGAGAGAGAGCGAGACGTCATCCGGTACTGGAACAGAAGATTGGGAGATCGGGGGGGAGAGTGGGAGATCGGGGGGGAGAGTGGGAGATCGGGGGGGAGAGTGGGAGATCGGGGGGGAGAGTGGGAGATCGGGGTGGGAGAGTGGAAGATTTGGGGGGGGAGTGGAAGATCGGGGGGGGGGAGTGGAAGATCGGGGGGAGAGTGGGAGATCGGGGGGGTGAGTGGAAGATCGGGGTGGGGGAGAGTGGGAGATCGGGGGAGAGAGTGGGAGATCGGGGGGGGGGAGTGGAAGATCGGGGGGGAGAGTGGGAGATCGGGGGAGAGAGTGGGAGATCGGGGTGGGGGAGAGTGGGAGATCGGGGGGGAGAGTGGAAGATCGGGGGGGGGAGTGGAAGATCGGCGGGGGGGAGAGTGGGAGATCGGGGGGGGAGAGTGGAAGATCGGGGGGGGAGAGTGGAAGATCGGGGGGGGGAGAGTGGAAGATCGGGGGGGGGAGAGTGGAAGATCGGGGGGGGAGAGTGGAAGATCGGGGGGGGAGAGTGGGAGATCGGGGGGGGGGCAGTGGGAGATCGGGGTGGGGAGAGTGGAAGATCGGGGTGGGAGAGTGGGAGATCGGGGGGGGGGAGTGGAAGATCGGGGGGGAGAGTGGAAGATCGGGGGGAGAGTGGAAGATCGGGGGGGGGGAGTGGAAGATCGGGGGGGGGAGAGTGGGAGATCGGGGGGGGAGAGTGGAAGATCGGGGGGGGGAGTGGAAGATCGGGGGGGGGGAGAGTGGGAGATCGGGGGGGGAGAGTGGAAGATCGGGGGGGGAGAGTGGAAGATCGGGGGGGGAGAGTGGAAGATCGGGGGGGGGAGAGTGGAAGATCGGGGGGGGGGGAGTGGAAGATCGAGGGGGGAGAGTGGAAGATCGGGGGGGGGGGCAGAGTGGAAGATCGGGGGGGGGAGAGTGGAAGATTCGGGGGGAGAGTGGAAGATTCGGGGGGGGAGTGGAAGATCGGGGGGGGGGAGAGTGGGAGATCGGGGGGGGAGAGTGGAAGATTCGGGGGGGGAGTGGAAGATTCGGGGGGGGGAGTGGAAGATTCGGGGGGGGAGTGGAAGATCGGGGGGGGAGTGGGAGATCGGGGGGGGGGAGTGGGAGATCGGGGGGGGAGAGTGGGAGATCGGGGGGGAGAGTGGAAGATCGGGGGGGAGAGTGGGAGATCGGGGGGGAGAGTGGAAGATCGGGGTGGGGAGAGAGTGGAGATCGGGGGGGAGAGTGGAAGATCGGGGGGGGAGAGTGGAAGATCGGGGGGGGGGAGTGGGAGATCGGGGGGGGGGAGTGGGAGATCGGGGGGGGAGAGTGGGAGATCGGGGGGGAGAGTGGAAGATCGGGGGGGGAGAGTGGAAGATCGGGGGGGGGAGAGTGGAAGATCGGGGGGGGAGAGTGGAAGATCGGGGGGGGAGAGTGGGAGATCGGGGGGGGAGAGTGGGAGATCGGGGGGGGGGAGTGGAAGATCGGGGGGGAGAGTGGAAGATCGGGGGGGAGTGGAAGATCGGGGGGGGAGAGTGGGAGATCGGGGGTGGGGGAGTGGAAGATCGGGGGGGAGAGTGGAAGATCGGGGGGGGGGGAGTGGAAGATCGGGGGGGAGAGTGGAAGATCGGGGGGGGAGAGTGGAAGATCGGGGGGGGGGAGTGGAAGATCGGGGGGGGAGAGTGGAAGATCGGGGGGGGAGAGTGGAAGATCGGGGGAGAGAGTGGGAGATCGGGGGGGGGGGCAGTGGGAGATCGGGGTGGGGAGAGTGGAAGATCGGGGTGGGAGAGTGGAAGATCGGGGGGGGAGAGTGGAAGATCGGGGGGGGAGAGTGGAAGATCGGGGGGGGGAGTGGAAGATCGGGGGGGGGGAGTGGAAGATCGGGGGGGGGGAGTGGAAGATCGGGGGGGGGGGAGAGTGGAAGATCGGGGGGGGAGAGTGGAAGATTCGGGGGGGAGTGGAAGATCGGGGGGGGGAGAGTGGAAGATTCGGGGGGGGAGTGGAAGATTCGGGGGGGGAGTGGAAGATCGGGGGGGGGAGAGTGGAAGATCGGGGGGGGGAGTGGAAGATCGGGGGGGGAGAGTGGAAGATTCGGGGGGGGAGTGGAAGATTCGGGGGGGGGAGTGGAAGATCGGGGGGGGAGTGGAAGATTCGGGGGGGAGTGGAAGATCGGGGGGGGAGTGGAAGATCGGGGGGGAGTGGAAGATCGGGGGGGGAGAGTGGAAGATTCGGGGGGGGAGTGGAAGATCGGGGGGGGGAGTGGAAGATCGGGGGGGGAGAGTGGAAGATTCGGGGGGGAGTGGAAGATCGGGGGGGGAGAGTGGAAGATCGGGGGGGGAGAGTGGAAGATCGGGGGGGGAGAGTGGGAGATCGGGGGGGGAGAGTGGAAGATCGGGGGGGGAGTGGAAGATCGGGGGGGGGGAGTGGAAGATCGGGGGGGGGGAGTGGAAGATCGGGGGGGGGAGTGGAAGATCGGGGGGGGGGAGTGGAAGATCGGGGGGGGGGAGTGGAAGATCGGGGGGGGGGAGAGTGGAAGATCGGGGGGGGAGAGTGGAAGATTCGGGGGGGGAGTGGAAGATCGGGGGGGGGAGAGTGGAAGATTCGGGGGGGGAGTGGAAGATTCGGGGGGGGAGTGGAAGATTCGGGGGGGGAGAGTGGAAGATCGGGGGGGGAGTGGAAGATCGGGGGGGGAGAGTGGAAGATTCGGGGGGGGAGTGGAAGATTCGGGGGGGGAGTGGAAGATCGGGGGGGGAGTGGAAGATTCGGGGGGGAGTGGAAGATCGGGGGGGGAGTGGAAGATCGGGGGGGGAGTGGAAGATCGGGGGGGGAGAGTGGAAGATTCGGGGGGGGAGTGGAAGATCGGGGGGGGGAGTGGAAGATCGGGGGGGGAGAGTGGAAGATTCGGGGGGGGAGTGGAAGATCGGGGGGGGGGAGAGTGGAAGATCGGGGGGGGAGAGTGGAAGATCGGGGGGGGGTGAGTGGGAGATCGGGGGGGGAGTGGGAGATCGGGGGGGGGAGTGGGAGATCGGGGGGGGAGAGTGGAAGATCGGGGGGGGAGAGGGGAAGATCGGGGGGTGAGTGGAAGATCGGGGGGGGGAAGAGTGGGAGATCGGGGGGGGAGAGGGGAAGATCGGGGGGTGAGTGGGAGATCGGGGGGGGGAGAGTGGAGATCGGGGGAGAGAGTGGGAGATCGGGGGAGAGAGTGGAAGATCGGGGGAGAGAGTGGAAGATCGGGGGGGGAGAGGGGAAGATCGGGGGGGGGGAGAGTGGAAGATCGGGGGGGAAGAGGGGAAGATCGGGGGGGGGGGAGAGTGGGAGATCGGGGGAGAGAGTGGGAGATCGGGGGGGGAGTGGAAGATCGGGGGAGAGAGTGAAGATCGGGGGGGGGGGAGTGGAAGATCGGGGGGGAGAGTGGGAGATCGGGGGGGGGGAGAGTGGGAGATCGGGGGGGGGGGAGAGTGGGAGATCGGGGGGTGGGGAGAGTGGGAGATCGGGGGGTGGGGAGAGTGGGAGATCGGGGGGGGAGTGGAAGATCGGGGGGGAGAGTGGGAGATCGGGGGGGGAGTGGAAGATCGGGGGGGGGAGAGTGGGAGATCGCGGGGGGGAGAGTGGGAGATCGGGGGGTGGGGAGAGTGGGAGATCGGGGGGTGGGGAGAGTGGAGATCGGGGGGGGAGTGGAAGATCGGGTGGGGAGAGTGGGAGATCGGGGAGAGAGTGGAAGATCGGGGGGGGAGAGGGGAAGATCGGGGGGGGGAGAGGGGAAGATCGGGGGGGTGAGTGGAAGATCGGGGGGGGGAGAGAGTGGGAGATCGGGGGAGAGAGTGGAAGATCGGGGGGGGGGGGAGAGTGGGAGATCGGGGGAGAGAGTGGGAGATCGGGGGGGGGAGTGGAAGATCGGGGGAGAGAGTGGAAGATCGGGGGGGGGAGAGTGGGAGATCGGGGGGGGGGGGAGTGGAAGATCGGGGGGGGAGAGTGGGAGATCGGGGGGGGGAGAGTGGGAGATCGGGGGGGGGAGAGTGGGAGATCGGGGGGGGGAGAGTGGAAGATCGGGGGGGGAGTGGGAGATCAGGGGGGGGGAGAGTGGAAGATCGGGGGGGGAGAGTGGGAGATCAGGGGGGGGGGGAGTATGAGATCGGGGGGGGGGAGAGTGGGAGATCGGGGGGGGAGAGTGGGAGATCGGGGGGGAGAGTGGAAGATCGGGGGGGGGAGAGTGGAAGATCGGGGGGGGAGAGTGGGAGATCGGGGGGGAGAGTGGGAGATCGGGGGGGAGTGGGAGATCGGGGGGGAGAGTGGAAGATCGGGGGGGGGGAGTGGGAGATCGGGGGGGAGAGGGGAAGATCGGGGGGGAGAGTGGGAGATCGGGGGGGGAGAGTGGGAGATCGGGGGGGGGAGAGGGGAAGATCGGGGGGGAGAGTGGGAGATCGGGGGGGGGGGGAGTGGGAGATCGGGGGGGGGGAGTGGAAGATCGGGGGGGGGGGGAGTGGAAGATCGGCGGGGGGGAGAGTGGGAGATCGGGGGGGGGGAGTGGAAGATTCGGGGGGGAGAGTGGGAGATCGGGGGGGGGAGAGTGGGAGATCGGGGGGGGGAGAGTGGAAGATCGGGGGGGGGAGAGTGGGAGATCAGGGGGGGGGGGAGTATGAGATCGGGGGGGGGAGAGTGGGAGATCGGGGGGGGAGAGTGGAAGATCGGGGGGGGAGAGTGGAAGATCGGGGGGGGGAGAGTGGAGGATCGGGGGGGAGAGTGGAAGATCGGGGGGGGGCAGTGGGAGATCGGGGGGGAGAGTGGGAGATCGGGGGGGGGGGGAGTATGAGATCGGGGGGGAGAGTGGGAGATCGGGGGGGGAGAGTGGGAGATCAGGGGGGGGGGAGTGGAAGATCGGGGGGGGAGAGTGGGAGATCGGGGGGGGGGGGGAGTATGAGATCGGGGGGGAGAGTGGAGATCGGGAGATGGGGGGGAGAGTGGAGATCGGGGGGAGAGTGGAAGATCGGGGGGGGGGGAGTGGGAGATCGGGGGGGGGTAGTGGGAGATCGGGGGGGGAGAGTGGGAGATCGGGGGGGTGAGTGGGAGATCGGGGGGGGAGAGTGGGAGATCGGGGGGGAGAGTGGAAGATCGGGGGGGGGGAGTGGGAGATCGGGGGGGGGGAGTATGAGATCGGGGGGGGAGAGTGGGAGATCGGGGGGGGAGAGTGGGAGATCGGGGGGGAGAGAGTGGGAGATCCGGGGGGGGGAGTGGGAGATCCGGGGGGGGGGAGTGGGAGATCGGGGGGGGGGAGTGGAGATCGGGGGGGGGGAGTGGGAGATCGGGGGGAGAGAGTGGGAGATCGGGGGGGGGGGGGGAGTGGGAGATCCGGGGGGGGGAGTGGGAGAACCGGGGGGGGGAGTGGGAGATCCGGGGGGGGGAGTGGGAGATCGGGGGGGGGGGGGGAGTGGGAGATCCGGGGGGGGGAGTGGGAGATCCGGGGGGGGGAGTGGGAGATCCGGGGGGGGGAGTGGGAGATCCGGGGGGGGGAGTGGGAGGTCGGGGGAGAGAGTGGGAGATCGGGGGGGAGAGTGGGAGATCGGGGGGGGGGGGAGTGGGAGATCGGGGGAGAGAGTGGGAGATCGGGGGGGAGAGTGGAAGATCGGGGGGGGGAGTGGGAGATCGGGGGGGTGAAGGGAGAAGGGGAGAGATTGGGGGGTGAAGGGGAGAGATTGGGGGGTGAAGAAGGGGATATTGGGGGACATTGGGGATGCTGAAGGGAGGGTGAGATCGGAGAGGGAGACATCGGTCACCGGAGCAGGGTGGAAAGGTCGGATGATTTTGTGTTTTAACTTCGTACAATGGTTTTTTTATGTGATTTATTTTGTTTCGTTTTGCCTGCTCCGGCCCTTCACACCTGGTTTCCCAGGTAAGTTTAAAAATCGTTCTAACTTCCTAATATGTCACATGTAAATGCCCTTAAGTACCTCAATGAGGCACGTTTGGTTCTTTAACTATCATCCCGCTGGCTTTAATTGCTGGTGGGACTTCAGGATTCGGGACGCCCGCGAGCAACACAGGCGCGTCTGTGGGGAACTCGGACGTTGGTGGTCGGAGCCGGGTTCCAAACCCACTCTGCATTTCTGCAATTTTCACAGCCCCCAACGCACCCACAATTTACGTTTAAAATCGAGCCCATGTGCCTCTATTAATAAAGCCCAGGATCCCGTATACCTTTTTAACAGCCTGCTCAACTTGTCCTGTCACCTTCAAGATTTGTGTACACACACCCCCAGGTCTCCCTGTTCCTGCACTCCCTTTAAAATTAGTTTATATTGCCTCTCCTCATTCTTCCTACCAAAATATAACAGTTCAGACTTCTCTATGTTAAATTCCATCTGCCACGTGTCTGCCCATTTCACCAGTCTGTCTCTGTCCTCCTGAAGTCTGTCACTATCCTCCTCATTGTTTGCTACATTTCCGAGTTTTGTGTCATCTGCAAACTTTGAAATGATGCCCTCTATACCCAAGTCCAGGTCATTAATATATATGAAAGAGAGCAGTGGTCCAAATACTGACCCCTGGGGAACACCACTGTATACTTCCCTCCAGTCTGAAAAAGAACCGTTCACCACTATTCTCTGCTTTCTGTACTTGAGCCAATTTTGTATCTGCACTGCCACTGTCCCTTTAATCCCATGGGCTTTAATTTTGCTAACATGTTTATTACGTGGTACTTTATCAAATGCCTTTTGAAAGTCCATATACACAACATCAACCGCACTCCCCTCAACGACCCTCTCCGTTACTTCATCAAAGAACTCAATCAAGTTAATCAAACACGATTTTCCTTTAACAAATCCGTGCTGACTTTCAATTATTAGTCCAGACTTTTCCAAGTGCCAATTTATTTTGTCCCGGATTATTGTCTCTAAAAGTTTCCCCACCACCGGTGTTAGGCTGACTGGTTCACTCCCTCTCCCCTTTTTCGATCAGGGGTGTAAGATTTGCAGTCCTCCGGCCCCATCCCCGTATCGAAAGACGATTGGAAGATTGTGGCCAGAGCCTCCGCAGTTTCCACCCTTACTTCCCTCAGTGACCGAGGATGCATCCCATCTGCATTGGGTGACTTTTCTACTTTGAGTACTGCCAATCTTTATCTATTTTTATCCTCTCCAGTATCGCTATTATCTCTTCCTTTACTGCTACAATGGCAGCATCCTCTTCTGTAGTGAAGACGGATGTGAAGTATTCATTTAGTGCCTCAGCCATGCCCTCTGCCTCCACAAGATGTCCTTTTTTGTCCCTCATCGGCCCCACCTCTCCTTTGACTCCCCGTTCACTATTGATACGTTTATTTGTCCCAGGTGCTGGTGAATATCGGCGGCCATTTTAACCGGGAGCTCAGCGCCTTCATCGCGCCTCGCAAGGGAATCTACAGCTTCACCTTCCATGTCGTGAAGGTCTACAACCGCCAGACCATTCAGGTCAGTGACCCTGAGAGCACGGGCCCTCGAGGGGGATGGAGGTCTCA